>NC_069006.1:10991342-10992363 GCF_001194135.2 Octopus bimaculoides | reverse complement strand
CACACACACACACACACACACACACACACACACACACACACACTCATACACGCGCACACACACACACACGTATACAAACACACAAACACTTTCATACACATACAAGTACACAAGTACACAAACATACACACACTCTCATACACACACACACACTCTCTTACACACACACACACACTCTCATACCCACACACAATCTCATACACACACACTCTCATACACACGCACACGTATACAAACACACGCACACTCTCATACACACACACACACGTATACAGACACACACATTCTCATACACACACACACGTATACAAACACACACGTATACAAACACACACGTATACAAACACACACAATCTCATACACACACACTCTCATACACACACATACATATACAAACACACACACATACTCTCATACACACACACACACACTCATGCATACATGTTTTGGCGAACATTCTGATATCTATTATAACCAGTTGATGATAG
This sequence comes from Octopus bimaculoides, assembly GCF_001194135.2. Taxonomy (NCBI): domain Eukaryota; kingdom Metazoa; phylum Mollusca; class Cephalopoda; order Octopoda; family Octopodidae; genus Octopus; species Octopus bimaculoides. The sequence continues at coordinate 10,991,875 of NC_069006.1, read as the reverse complement.
TGATGATGTGGGTTGCATTGGTTTACATGTTAGTAATGGCGGGCGGGTGCTGCAGGTGTTGCGCTGGTTCTATTGCTTCTCACTAACTGCATTTTCGTGACTGTTTAATCTCAGGTCAATCCTTAGAGACCTTAGCTCAAACACATCTCATTCAACTTTTAAAATACACCAGGGTACCACATTATATGGTTTTTAGTTGAAACAGATTTGCATATTGTCTTTGTACTATATATTACTGTTGTAGTTGGTGGTTGTGTTGGTGATGATGATAGAGACACACACGCAAACATACACACATACACACATACATACACACATACACACATACATACGTACATACTCGAAGATCCAATCCATCACTGGAACTGTAAAAATCTGTAAAACTTTCCAGAAGTTCATCATTTAAATATACCAGGTCATCCCATAAGTTCTGTCCGATTTTACCTTTTTTAAAATTGAATGAAATTTAATAGTATTTTAGAATGTCGGATGGAATTAAAAATTATTTTTATGCATTTGTGTACATTTAAACT
>NC_069006.1:10989448-10991332 GCF_001194135.2 Octopus bimaculoides | reverse complement strand
GAAACATACACTCAGTTTATGGGAAAGAATGTTTGAATGAAAGAATTTGCAGAAGATGGTTTGCAAAATTCAGAAGTGGAGATTTCAGCCTTGAAAATGAAGATCAAACAGGATGTCCAGTTGAGTTTGAGGATAAGCTCCTTGGGGCATTACTTGAAGAAAATCCTGCATAATTCGGTTGAAGAATTGGCAATAAAGCTTAGTTCAAAACATACAACTGTTCATCATCATCTTCAACAACTTGGAAAGGTTCCTAAACTTGGAAAATGGGTGCCTCATGAATTGTCCGAAAGCAACCGCAAATCCTGAGTTGACATCTGCTCTTCTCTCCATTTTCGCGAACTCATTTCACCCTTTTTGGATAGACTTGTGACTGGTGACGAAAAATGGATCTTCTATTGAAATCTTAAACGTCGTAAACAGTGGCTTGGTAAAGGGTAAAAAGCTCAACCACAACCGAGAAGGGAACTTCATGGAAAAAAGGTTCTTCTCTCTATCTGGTAGGATTGCAAAGGAGTAATTCACTTTGAATTGTTACCACCTAATGCAACAATCAATGCTCAAGTCTACTGTCAGCAATTAGAACATTTGAACCAAGCTTTGAAGAAAAAAAGACCCGCTTTAGTGAATCGAAAAGGAGCGATGTTTCATCAGGACAATGCGTGGCCGCACACTGCAAAGATCACATCACAGAAGATAGAAGAGTTTGGTTGGGAAAAAATTCCTCATCCACCTTATTCTCCCTACCTTGCTCCTTCAGACTACCATTTGTTTCGTAGTTTACAGAATCATTTGGGGGACATAACTTTCGCAAGCCAGGAGGAGGTCGAAACTGACATTTCAGAGTTCTTTGCTTTGAAACCAAAAGAGTTTTACATTGATGGGATTAAAAAGCTTGTTAATAGATGGAAGGAAGTCATAGATAATCAGGGAAAGTACATTGATGATTAAATTTCAATTAAATATAACATTTGATCACTTGTTTTCTTTATTCAAAATTCGGACAAAACTTATGGGATGACCTGATATATTGGCATGTCTAGATATACAACTATATGTATGAGAATACATACATAAAGCATACAAATCTGCACATACATACATACATACATACATACATATAAACATACAGACAGACATACAGACAGACATATTCATGTATATATATGTGTGTGTATAGATATATGTATATACACACGCGCGTGCACACTCACACACACACACATGTATGTATATTCACATTATGCTCCTTATATCTACATGTGTGTATGTGTGTGCATGTATGTGTGTATGTGTACATGTATGTGTGTAACACGACGATAGCTTTTCAAATCGTTAACTATATGCTTTTATCTTAATTAAAACACAATTGTCCATTGAGATAAAAAGAATGTGTAGTTTTAAAGTGTGAAGAAGTTAAAATTCCGCAATCCGAGTTTTCGTAAGAGTGAAATTATCAGTCGTATCTCGAAATTAATGGTCAAACTTTACATTCCGTTAGCGCGAAATCCCAAAACCTGAGGCCGTAATGCGGGGCATGTCTATGCACATATACATACATACATACACAAACACATATATATATATATATTATTTTGCTTAAAAGAGTTCCAATACTGTCTGTTTTTTATGTTTTATTTATATTCCTGCAGAACCAATGTGGGGTATAGAATATGGAATATACAATATACAATATAAAATAAAATAAAATAAAAATGGATGGCACCATGAAAGAAAGTATTGAATGTAGATGAAATATTGAGTGTTCAATATAAAGGATCAAATATATAAATATATAAATATATAAATATAAATATATAAAGGCGACTCGAGTTTCAGGGCTATTTCCCTTCGTCATGGCCGGTATGACAGACTTTAACAGAT
>NC_069006.1:10983251-10985049 GCF_001194135.2 Octopus bimaculoides | reverse complement strand
TATATATATATATATGTTCATGAACGTAGACATATACTGGTATATCAAATGCCTTACAACACACACACACACACACACACACACACACACACACACACACGTACACGGTGGACCAAAAGTCACGCATGAAATAAGTTCGATACTCTCCGTAATAGTTAAAGTCATGCTTCAGCTTTTATAAAATCGATTAAAATAAATAAAATAATGATGAATACCCAGATCCTTGTACATGATGAACTAGATGAATAAATAAATAAATAGATAATAATAATAATGATGATAATAATAATAATAATAATAATAATAATAATAATAATAATAATAATAATAATAATAATAATAATAATAATAATAATAATAATAATAATAATAATAATGATAACCAAAATGAAGTAAATTGACAAATTTATTTTTTGAGCCTGTTGAAGACATACAAGATGTCGAAATATCGTTCACTAGATAACAATGGCACTCTTTTTTTAATTTTGATTTGATAATAATAATAATAATAATAATAATAATAATAATAATAATAATAATAATAATAATAATAATAATAATAATAATAATAATAATAATAATAATAATAATAATAATAATAATAATAATAATAAGGCACTACTTCAAACCCTTGGTGATTTGTTGTTGCCAGATTTCAAGTAAAGAAAAACCGGTAATTAAGGACTATCCGAGAGTCTTTCATAATAGACAGAATAATAATAATAATAATAATAATAATAATAATAATAATAATAATAATAATAATAATAATAATAATAAAAAAATCACCACAACTGGACTGGCAAAATATCTTGAAACATCTAATGACTGGATGTTAAAGCTCGTTGAAAACCACGAAAGCCGTAAGAAGCTTCATTTTGGTGTAAAGGAGAGCAAAAAAGTTTCAAATGAGTTTATTCTTAATACCGAAGTTGAACAGCATGATGGAAGTGCAGCAAAAAATGTAGTTGCAAAGAAGGTGAAATTAATAGCAAAGCAAAATGCATTTTAAGAATTGGCTGATAGGTGGGAACAAAAATCTCTGCATGGCAAATATGTGGTCTGTAGCAAACAAGCTGATGTAGACCCGAAGCACACCCATTAGTGGCCACGGAGCTCAGGGCTAAAGGCAGAGAATGAAGGCTTTATCTTGGCTGCCCAAGATCAGAGCTTATTGACCCGGAACTATCAAGCCAATGTGATGAAAAATGGAGTCGACCCAAAGTGTTGATACTGCAACGATGGGATAGAAACAGTGGGCCACCTAATCTCTGGATGTAAGGTTTTAGCACTTGTAGAGTACAAATCAAGACATGACAGAGTTGGGATCTTTTCCTTTTGATCGGCAAGTCGATAAATTAATTATTTTAAACTAAACATTTTCAAACTTGAGACACTGGTAGAATGTATCATATAAAACATCTTTTACTCTTAGCGTTGTTGAGAAAAGTTTGTATTTTCGAAGTTATTTCATGTTAAAATTGTTGTATTTTCGTAATTTCAACCAATCAATGACGTCTAATGAGTTGAATAAAGTTACTGCTGTTGTTTGTCAACAACAACTTCCGGCGGTGTATATTTCGTTTGTCACTGTTATTTATGACATATTTCATTACAGTCACGTTCGTATGAATAAACGAGTGTATCTGAAGCACGTTTACTTCACGGCACCACCGTAATCGTTCGTGCATTTCTACTGCTTTTAGGTTTTTTTCTCTCTTTCAGCTACTATTTTCGGAAAGACTTTCTCCCTCCCCATTTTCTCGCAAATTATTGTTAAAAAATTTTTTTTTTGCCA
>NC_069006.1:10981478-10983095 GCF_001194135.2 Octopus bimaculoides | reverse complement strand
TTTCCGTAACTCTAATCATAAAACCCTAACCCTAACCCTAACCCTAACCCTAACCCTAATACCTTAACCCTAACCCTAAAACCGTAACCCTAACCCTAAAACCGTAACCGTAACCCTAACTCTAAAACCCTAAACCTAAAACCAGTACAAACGCACGAACGATGTCATAAATAACAGTGACAAACGAAATATACACTGCCGGAAGTTGTTGTTGACAAACAACGGTAGTAATTTTATTCAGCTGAATACACGTCATTGGTTGGTTGAAATTACCAAAATACAACTTTAGCACGAAATAACTTCGTAAATAGAAACTTTTCTCAACAACGCTAAGAGTAAAAGATGTTCTAAATGACACATTCTACCAGTGTCCGAAGTTTGAAAGTGTTTAGTTTAAAAAAATTAATTTATCGACCTACCGATCAAAAGGAAAAGATCCCAGAGTTGGCCAATATCTACACTGGATAATGCGTCGGCATTACAAAATCAAAACTGCTGACAAATGGTACAAGTACCACCCTGAGGCTGTAACTGAGGGAGAAAATTTATCTATTCTTTGGGACTTCCCAGTATGTTCAGAACGGACCATAAAAGCAAATAAACAAGATATTGTTGTGAAAGACCAAAACAATAAAGTCTGTTTATTGATTGACAAGATCATACCTTGGGACCATAAAAAAGAATTTAATAAGCTCAAAAGATATAAAGATTTGCTAATCGAAATCGAAAGTATGTGGCATCTCAAGTCGGTTACAATACCAGTGATTGTAGAAGCACTTGGAATGGTCAAAAAAAGAACTGAAAATTATTCAAGAATGATCTCTGGCTTACCATCCATGCAGGAAGTACAAAAGATCGTCTTAACTGGTATGTCACACGTATAGAAAAGAGCATTGTCGCTGTGAATTTCCTCCCACTTATTTTATTTGTTTACTTTTTTATATTGTATTTTTCCTTTCTCTCTCTCTCTTCCTTCCCTCTTTTCTCTAGCACATGACTTTGTAAATGAACAATCTGGTGTGTTTATTTTAATGGCCTACCAACGCATACAGTACATTTCTAGGTGTCAGGAAGACACTCGGCAAGAAATGGAAACAATTAAAAAAGATGCTAATGAAAATAATAATAATAATAATGATAATAATAATAATAATAATAATAATAATAATAATAATAATAATAGAATATGTGGTGATGGAGAAGAAACAATAAATCATATTGTCTCTGGTTGCCCAGTCCTTGCTAAGAAGGAATATTTTCACAGACACGACAGAGCTGGGACCTATATACACTACAAGCCATGCCAACATTATGGAATAACAACAGAAAAAAGATGGTATAAACACACGCCAGAAAAGGTCACAGAAAATGAGAAAGCAACCATACTCTGGGATATGTCAATACACACAGATAGAGAAATTAAGGCAAATAGACCAGATATAGTTGTCAAAGATCATGAAGGAAAAAATGCTTTCTAATTGATGTATCAATACCAACAGATGACAACGTTTCCCTAAAAGAAATGGAGAAACTTTCAAAATACAAAGACCTGGAAATAGAGGTAACTCGAATGTGGAGCTTAGTAAAACAGAACCAATTCCTATCATAGTGGGTGCA
>NC_069006.1:10977979-10978900 GCF_001194135.2 Octopus bimaculoides | reverse complement strand
GCGGAACGACTAAACGAACATATGAGACAATATGACGACAAAAAACAGTCCTCCATGCTCTACCAACATGCCAAAGACCAGCATGGAGGCAACCTGGGTCAACTTGACATCCGCATCTTATCCAAGCACCCAAAAGACCCAACTCTAAGACAAATACGGGAGTACGTCCTTATAAATGAAACTTCCCCAGGTAAAGTAGAACAGTTGATGGGCTTTTATGCAGATAGATGTATGTATGTCTGTGAGTGTGGGTGTATGTGTGTGTGTGTGTGCATGCACATGTATGTATATGTAAACCAACAGGTCTACATACAAACGGGTAGGTACATATATTTATATATGGATATAAAAAGAAATGATGCATAAAATGTCAAAAAATATATCCACGGCAATTAAGAGTTCAATTAACGATAGCTAATTAAACTCCGTCACGTTAGATAATTCACTTGGGAAAGTTTGTATTTATACACGTAATTGGTTGAAACAATACTTCCGAGTAACGGGTATTTAGAACAAAAGGCAGAAAACCATAAATTTTACGGATACATATTATGTGTCTGTGTTTGTTCCACCATCATCACTTGACAAACGAAGTTGGTTCACGTAATCTAGCAGTTCGGCAAAAGAGACCGATAGAATAAGTCCTGGGGGTCGATTCGTTCGACTAAAAGTGGTGCTCCAGCATGGCTGCAGTCAAATGACTGAAACAAGTAAAAGAATAGACCCAACTTTGCATATAAGACCTGGAATAATTTTTTAGACATTTTAAAAACAAAATTAATTAATATGAATTAATGCAAATCAGAATTAATTTAAAGCGGTGTTTATCCCAAATCCCACTGCTGGCTATGCTAGTCAGAAACAGTTGCTGGTCTAAATGCGAATGTGACGGTACAGTTTACTGATGACGTCATTCCGCAT
>NC_069006.1:10973365-10977182 GCF_001194135.2 Octopus bimaculoides | reverse complement strand
TATGACCGTCACGACTATCAAACTCATCGTCATCATCATCATCATCATCATCATCAGCAGCAGCATCAGCAGCATCAGCATCGCCGTTGCCACCAACAACACGAACAACAACATTATGACTAACCACTTCACTACTACCACAACGGTCATCTCACTACCCCCACCACTACTATTATTATCAATGGCATCATCATCATCATCAACAGCATCACTAACATTACAATGCCTACCCCCCACCACCAACACCACCAACAACAGCAACCACTAATAAGACCAAGAAATCTCCTACCACTACCCTCAGCGCAGCTGCCCCCGCCGCCAACACTGCCAACACCAGCACTATTATTGTACATTGAAATCTATCAATTTTCCTCTTCACTACATCACTTGAGAGCTTGATGTGCGTGTGCGCCTATATATATATATATATATATATGGGAGAATATACAAATAATATATATATATATATATATATATATGTTTGTATATATGTATACACATAAGTACACGTTCATATATCTATCTATACACACATAAATATATTTATATATATAAGTAAATATGTATGTATATATATATATACATACATACATGCATATATACATACACACACACACACACACACACACACGCACACACACACATATATATATATATATACATATATATATATATATATATTTGTATATATACGTATATATATATATAATACATATGTATACATATACATATGCATACATAAATACATACGTACATGCATACATTCAAATACATATATGTATGCATATGCACACACACACACACACACACACACACACACACACACACACACACGTATATATATATATATATATATATGTATGCATATGCACATATATATATATATAAATATAAGTATATATATATATATATATATATAGATATGAGATGAGACGTAGATGAGAAGGTAATTAGATATAGGAGCATTCAAGTGTATACGTATATATATGATTGTACGTGAGCCTGTATGTGTGTGCATGTGTGTAGGTGTATGTATGTGTGAGTGCGTGTGTGTGTATGTATGTGTTTGTGTATGTTTGTGTCTGAAAATATAATGTCAATTTCGTTTCCTAGAATATTTTTGGTACCTAAGTTGTTGGTTAAATTATTTTTGTGATAGATTTTGTTAACTGATGATGGACACACGGACAGACATATAGACAGGCGGACAGTCAGACAGATAGAAAGACAGACCGACTGACATACAGACAGAGAAATACAGACACATACAAACATATGGACTGATAGACGTAAAGACTAACGGACGAACACGCATATGGACAAATAGACAGATGGATATAGAAACAGATAGATAGACGGAGAGAAGGACAGATTTATATGGACATAGAAATACAAGACAGACAAGTTTGTAAATTGACGGACAGACATAAAGACAGACAGATAGATAGACAGATAGACAGACAGACTGACATACAGTAAGATAGACAGATAGACAGACAGAGAGATAGATGGAAAGATGGATAGACAGACAGATAGAGAGATAGATGGATAGATAGACAGATAGACAGCGAGAGAGAGAGAGAGAGATGTATAAATAGATAGACAGATAGATGGACAGAGAGATAGGTGGAGAGATAGATAGACCGACGTCTGCTCCCGATATATTTGTGCTTTTTAAATACATCACGTCCATAAGAATCATTATCGCCGGACGAATACCGCAGTAAAATTTCACATTTTGGTGATGTATTTGATAGTTATTTTAATCTAATACTGTTTCTGTTGCGTGTATCAGATATATGTATGTATGTATGTATGTATGTATGTATGTATGTATGTATGTATGTATGTATGTGTGTGTGTATGTATGTATGTGTGTATGTATGAATGTATATACGTACGTATGTATGCATGTATGTATGTACGTATGTCATTATTCAGTTTATTTCAAAATGCCTTGCCAATAGAGAAAGAATCGGTTTCTAACCTAAATCCAAGGTTCCTTCATTGGAATTTCAGCATCAACATCAACAACAGGGTATTTGTATGTATGTATGTATGTATGTATGTATGTATGTAGGTGGAGATTTGTATGTTTTATGTATGATGTATTCTCATACATATACTTGCATATCTAGACATGCTCATATATATTTAAATGACAAACTTCTGGAAAGTTTTACAGATTTTTACAGTTCCAGTGATGGATTGGATCTGTAGTCATCGAATTAACTTTGTCCTTTCTGGTTTTGAGAAGCCTAATTTCTCAAGATTGGTATTTAGGCAGTGTGTTACATATCCCAGAGCCCCAATAATTACAGGTGTAAACCTGAACTTATAATTTGGATAAAGTAACAGCAGATTTCTCAATAGTTCAGCATAGGTATTCTCCTTCTCACTAATTTCCAGTTTTATGTTAACATCTCCTGGGCAGCTTATTTCCACAACTGTGCACAGTTTCCCTTCTCAATCCCAAACCATTATATCAGGTCTGTTGTGCTTATATTTTATTGAGGTCTTCACTGGGACATTCCACCAGTATTTCATTCTATTATGAGTGACTATGGCTTCTACCATATTGTGGGTTCTTATTTCTTTGTCCTCGGGATTATCCTTCCGACGGATTTCGTTATAGAGTGTCCTAGCTACAACGTCAGGTCTCATCAGTAGATAACACCGTGATGACATTTTCGGACCACTGTTTATGATGTGGGTGATATCTTCAGAGTGAACTCCACAAAGTCTGCATCGGTTGTCACATTTTACTGCTTTTCTTGCATCTCTACCTCTTTTGTGCTTCAGGTACTTGGTTGATATTTCCTGTTCCTGGATTGCAAACGCGTATCCTTCAAAGTGGGAGGTAGTAATCCGGCTATTGGTCCATGATAAACTGCTTTGATGATCGATGTTACTATCATCTCTGATCTTTCTACAAACTTATCCATGCATAGTCTTCTGCTCATATAGGCTCATCCTTTCATCTAATGATACGTTGTAGTAGAGTCGTGCAACTTCTTTGGGCAAGTATTCTAGGTTATCAGACAAATAATGTTGCTCAAGGAGCTGCCTTCCAAGTCTTATGATGTTATCAGCTTCATGTATGCAAACTTAGTTAAGGATGCACCTCGACGCTTGGTGGTTAAAAGATGTTGCCGAAGGGATGTGATGCGACATTTAAAGGCATTTTGGATCGATGTTAAGCCTCTGCTGCCTTCTTTTCGTTTTAGGTAGAGGCGGTCTTTGTCACTGTTTGCGTGGAAATTCTGTGTGCCTGTTAGTATTTTTCGGGTTGTATGTATATATATATATGTAAAAAAAAGGTAAAGATTCCTGAGAGCCGGTTTCCCGGTTTCCATGGGGTATAAATTCCCCACCCGGTCAAGACGCCAGTCCATCGCAGGATTACTTAGTTTTGCCAGCTTAGTGGACTGGAGCAACGTGAAATGAAGTGCTTTGCTCAAGAATACAACATTGCCCGGTCCAGGAATCGAAATCGATCTTACGATCAAGAGTCCACCACCCTAACCACAAAGCCACGCGCCTACTATGTATGTATGTATGTATGTATGTATGTATGTATGTATGTATGTATGTATGTATGTATGTGTGGGATGGTATATCCATGCAAACTGCAACGAATGGTGAGGAACAACCTAGGACTATTCAAAGCAAGCAATCCCAATGTATTTCATTCGATGAGTAAATTCTGGATTCACTTCTTTGGATTATAAACGGTTTTCTGATTGTATATCGAAGACAATTATTCACCTTATTCATTTGAATTGTTTTGTGTATGTATGTATATATATATATATAT
>NC_069006.1:10972813-10973029 GCF_001194135.2 Octopus bimaculoides | reverse complement strand
AACTCCAGAAGAAAACCAAAACTTTCAGATAGGGACCGTCGGATTCTTACACGAATTGTTAGAAAGGATCACAAAAGTACAGCTCCCAAAATTACTGCAGAGCTTAATGGCCACCTCGAGAACACAGTTTCCACAAAAACTGTTCGCAGGAGCTGCACAAAGCCGAATTTCACGGGAGGGCTGCAATCAGAGAACCACTACTTTCAAAAACAAACG
>NC_069006.1:10968830-10972803 GCF_001194135.2 Octopus bimaculoides | reverse complement strand
CTCCCAAAATTACTGCAGAGCTTAATGGCCACCTCGAGAACCCAGTTTCCGCAAAAACTGTTCGCCAGGAGCTGCACAAAGTTGGATTTCATGGGAAGGTTGCAATCAGAAAACCACTACTTTCAAAAACAAACATTGCAAAGTGTTTAGAGTGGAGTAAAAACCCACAGAATTGGTCCCTAGAGCAGTGGAAGAATATTATTTTCTCGAATGAGTCATCCTTTACCTTATTTCCGACCACTGGCCGAGTGACGTGTGGAGACAGCCAAAAGAAGCATTTGACCCAGACTACCTTCTTCCAGCTTAAACATGGAGGAGGATCTGTGATAATCTGGGATGGGGGGGGGGGGCTATACCTTGGAAATCTGCCTTTATGGCAGAATTAATAGTCAAGACTATTTAAGCATTTTATCTGATCAAGTTCATCCTATGGTTGCAGGACTGTTTCCGCGGGGAAATGCAATCTTTCAGGATAATAATGCACTAATTCACACAGCTAAAGTTGTTACTGAATGGCACGAGGAACATTCCTGTGAAGTTGAACGTCTTATCTGGCCACCACAGTCCCCAGATCTTATTGAACATTTATGGTGCATTTTAGAAAATCTTTCACTATCATCCCTACAAGAACTGGAGACTGTTTTAGCTGAAGAATGGACAAAAATTGAATAATGTGCTTTCATTATCAGTGATTATGAAATTTACAGATGTATTTGAATGGCTGTAGTTTCTGTCATTGCAGAACATCGTCAGTGATAACTTACGTAAACCACCGTTCCGGTGACTCTCGGCTCCTAATAGATGCATAAATAAATACAAGGTTTTGTAAAATATCAAGTTTTAATATCGTTCTTGTTGAATAAGTTTTGAAATTTACTAATTTTTTGAAATTTACTAATTTTTTGAAATTTACTAATTTTTTGAAATTTACTAATTTTTTGAAATTTACTAATTTTTTTGTGGAAATATTTTTAGATTAAAAAGAACATTGAATGAGCCTCAGGGGAAAATTTTCTTTCTGTTATATTACGAAACGGATTCCTTCCTCAAAAATTTCAACAAAATTTATGAATTTTTCAGCAGATATAGTATAAATGCCAGTTATTCTTTAACACCTACAAGAAAACTAATTTCATTGTCTAATTACAGTATCCTTGATCAAGATACAAACAGAACAAGCGAAAGCGGAAATAACTGGAACTGTTGAAATAGCGAACAGTGTACCTTGGAGACAAGCAGTGTATGAATAATTATATAGCGTATCAGGCCATCGAGAAAAAAAAGAAGAATGAAGCTGCTGTACTATGTCTTGTGTTAATTTAACAAACTTATTTAAAAACCGACTATACAAGCATATGAACTCTTTCAAACAATTTCACAAAAAATCCACATCATTCTGGAACTATATTTGTCAAAGGAAGAATTTGTACTACAGATTTAGCATGGTCTATTTTGGAGAGAATACCCACTTTCAGTAATGGTTCAAAACGGTAGAATTTATGTTTGACTGCAGAATGTCATATCTTAAACAGTCACACATTAATACGATTAATACGATCTGTTTACGTATGACATTGACATTTAGAGAAACCTCCATTTATTGCTATCGGATATGTTCCGGTCTCAAAATTTTTCAGACATGCTTGGATAGCGTCGAGGAATTCAAGAAAGTGCAGTCTTTTCTTTACGGAAAGAATACACATCGTTCCAAGTTGAAAGACCTCCGTGAGTTGTGAAATAATGGGAATGCAGTATACACTATGTGTCTTCACGAAGATAAACTCATCCTGTCTAATTGAAAATCACTTCAATGCCGTATTAGCAGTATCACATCCCATGCATACATAGATGGTTCGGTACATCCTCTATATTCAGCTTTCTTTTCTTTTTCTATTTTGACATTTCAAAGGACGTAGCCTAAGTTTTATAAATCTCAGTGACCGGCTCAAAATTTATATTTCTTCACTGGTAGCTTCTTTTCTCGTAATTTCACAAATAATAAACCGTCGACCAGGTTCGACACTCTGATGCTTGGACACAAAGTGATTAAGTTTCGTTTTATTCCAAAGGAAATAAGGCCTTTTTGCTTCATCATGGAAGCCGAGTAGCTGCGATGAACCTATTAAGTTACGGTATATAAAAAAAGACTAACCATTTCTAACTTTGAAATGAATTGTGTGCTTTATATTATTAAATCGATCAGCAATACATGCATACATACGTACACACACACATACGTATATGTGTGTATATACATTTATATATGCATATATATATATATATATGTATGTGTGTATATGTGTGCATGTGTGTATATATATACATATATATATATATATATATGTATATCTGTCTATCTATATATATATATTAAATTCAAATTACGATGAACGTAAACAAATTTGCTTTTAGAAGCGTTGAGATGTCTTAGAAAGTTAAAGAAGTGATTTTAAATTCTCGAACGCAGGATAATGTTAATAATAGCCTGAACAGTATAAGCTACCCATATTTTGCAGAAAAAATGTTGGCGGCCAGCTATGAGACTCGAACTCACACCTCCGTGATTACCCACCGCGGTGCTCTAGACCGATTAAGCTAAACTGCCCGCACCACAGATTCTTCTGTGAAATTTAAGATGTATATATGCACACATGCGCTTATATACATGCGTGTATATATGTATATATATATTAGGTCGGTGCATAATTATTGCGGCTTGTTTTCAATAAATTTTATTCAACAAAACAATAGCAACATGTAACAAAAACATATTTAAATGATAATTCCGGTGCATATTCACTATTTACTTCAATTACTGCTTCCCATTTGCTTGGCAGACGGTCAGACCGACATTTAAAGATGTCTTAGTTAAATATTGTTATTGTTTTTGTTGAATAAAATTTGTTGAAAAAAAGCTGCAATAATTATGCACCAACCCAATAGATACGTATACATGTGTGTGTGTGTGTGTATGTGCGTGCTTGTGTGTGTATGTCTGTGTGTGTGTGTATGTCTGTGTGTGTGTGTATGTCTCTGTGTGTGTGTATGTATGTATACATGTTCCTATATACACCCAGACATCTATCTGTTTATCTATCTATCTATCTATCTATCTATCTATCTATCTATCTATCTATCTATCTATCTGTCTGTCTGTCTGTCTGTCTGTCTGTCTGTCTTTCTGTCTTTCTGTCTGTCTTTCTGTCTGTCTGTCTACTTTTTCTAGCCAGTGAGATATTACAGTTAAGTTTATGTTGTGATTTACTCTTTGACCAATTACAGGAATGCTTAGTTGAAGTATTACAACTATTTTAAAATAATTCTTGGTGGACCAATCCATCACATTTTTCTAGCTTAACGCGCGGCATTTATCGCCTTGAGCAAAACAATTTTAAAGGTTACACTCTGTGTCATCTTTGCTATAGTTCAGAGACGGCCGATATTTTAAGTCTACAAAATATATGCACATACTGATATATACGGTTATAGACGAGTTTATATGAACAATACATATGCATATGCAAACATACATGCCCACAGACACAGACACACAGACACACAGACACACAGACACACATGTACATACGTATATAGGAGAGCGTGCGTCTGTGAATTTACACACTCACACACACATATATATTTATATATATAATTTCCATATATGTATATGCATAAACAATCGTTGATGAAGGAAATAAATAGCTCACATCAATATTTATAGATACAAAATTTACAATTATCATATATAAGTGACAACATTGTAATGACAAAAGGAGGCGCATCTACATTCGATACTGTTTTCTATCTATCTATCTATCTATCTATCTATCTATCTATCTATCTATCTATCTATCTATTCTCCGTTTCCACTATTTGTCTCTATGTCACAGACATACACACACATATACAAACACACACACAAGCGTTATATACATGTATACAATACTCACACACACACACATATAGATGTATA
>NC_069006.1:10965862-10966614 GCF_001194135.2 Octopus bimaculoides | reverse complement strand
CACACATACATGTATCTTTGTGTGTCTGTACGTGTGTGTGTGTGTGTGTGTGTGTGTGTGTGTATGAAATCAGTGTCGCAAAAGAGAATAGACTGATGCAACTATAGGTTTAGAAATAAGACGTAGATATTAACACATCTACAGTTTCACGAATAGAATACCATCGCACACACACCCGTACACACCCAGCTATAGTCACACCTCCACGCACACATCCACACGCACGCAAACACACAGTCACACAGATGCAGAGACGTAGAGATATTCGTGTTAGCAAATGAACATCAATTGATGTGAGGAGAAAATTTAGTTCAGTAATTGTGTGGTGTTCATTCTCTCAGCGAAAAATATCCCGTGTTATTACATACATGCATGCATACAGACATGCATACAGACGTACATGCATACATACATGCATACATACGTGAATACATACGTGCATACATACATGCATACATACATGCATACATACATACTCACGTACGGATATACAGACGGACCTATGTACATCCATACGTAAGTACGTACGTACATATATGCATACATACATACACACGCATATACATACATACAAACATACACACGTACATACATACATACATACATACATACATACATATGCATACGTACATACAGACATACACAGGTACAGATATGCATCCATACCTATATACATACATACATACATACCTATATACGTACATACATACATACGCACGCAGACATACATCTATACCTATATACGTACATAC
>NC_069006.1:10961835-10962793 GCF_001194135.2 Octopus bimaculoides | reverse complement strand
GTGTGTGTGTGTGTGTGAGAGAGAGAGAGAGGGAGAGAGAGAGAGACTTCCTTCGGTCATGAATGACCATGGGATTACACTTAGAAAGTTACCGTCCATGGCACAAGTCCGGGCAAAGTTGTTTATAGAAGACCACAAACACGTGTGTGTGTGTGTGTGTGTGTACGTGTGTGTGTGTGTGTGTGTGAGAGAGAGAGAGAGAGAGAGAGAGGGAGAGACTCCCTTTGGTCATGACTGACCATGGGATTGCACCTAGACTAGAAAGTTACCTTCCCAGGCACAAGTCCTGGCAAGTTTGTTTATAGAAGACCAGCGGGTCCCATGCATACCAACCTCCTCTTTCCACGCCATTGATGTTGTCCAAGGGAAAAGCAAGGGGGCCGATACAGCTTGGCACCAGTGACGTCACAACTCATTTCTACAGCTGAGTGAACTGGAGCAACGTGAAATAAAGTGTCTTGCTCAAGAACACAGCACATAACCTGATCCTGGAATCGAATCCCGAACCTCAAGATTGTACGCCTGAAGCTCTGACCACTGAGCCATGCGCCTGTCGTTTAGTGTGTCGTAGACGTAGAAAATAGAGAAGAATGTATTTTCTAATGTGACCTTGTCGTTGTTTAGTCCTTGCTCAGCACCGATCCCGCAGACCCATGATCAGAGGTGTTCCAGTCATGACCACCCTGGCTTTTATTCCGACATACTCTATCTAGGATTACGTTAGCTATTGTGTCACATGCTCCCTACAAATCCTTTCCCTCTCTCCGTCCCACCCCGCCGCTCTTCTGACCGTTTCCAGGCAACAAGTCACACTTAATATAAAGTCACTGAGTAATCTGTGTTAATATTATCTTCTTATCTTGTGGGGTGCGGGTGGATAGGTGGTGTGGGTGGATAGGTGGTGTGGGTGGTAGTGGTGGTGGTGGTAGTGGTGGTGGTAGTGGTGGTGGTGGTGTTG
>NC_069006.1:10959377-10961003 GCF_001194135.2 Octopus bimaculoides | reverse complement strand
TATATATATATACATACATATATACATTCACAACGCTTAGGCACTAAAAGGACACCGGAATTTATACAGCATGTTCAATGAGGTCCATTGCTAAAGAACTTCGGGAGTCAGAGCGTACTATCAGAACTGTGGTACATCGGGACATTCGATACAAGTCCTATGTAATGAGGAAAGGCCAATTGGCGTCTGCAAAGACATAGGAAAACCGTCTCATCCTGTTCAAAACGGTTATTTAACAAAGTGAAAAACCCTCATGAACAAGGCATGATTTGGTTTTTCTCCGACGAAAAAAAGTCTAACAGAAGAAATGACAGCTGGTTGTGTGCAAATTCTTCTGAAGTACTCAGAGTGATGCACATGATATTTCCAGCAACTGTGATAGTTTTAGGAGTGGTAAGTAGCGAAGGTCATGTGATGCCTCCCCACTCTTTTCCACAGGGTCTTAGAATTAATGCTGCTGGATACATTGAGATACTAGAAACTGTTATCAAGCCCTGAATTGATGAAGTATGCAATGGAAGGCCATACGTGTTTCAACAAGACTCAGCACCTTCCCAGAAAGCCCTAGTCATCCAAGAATGGTTGTCTGAAAATCTTTACGCTTATGTTACACCCAATATGTGGCCGCCAAATTCACCAGATTTGGACCCCATAGATACTACGTGTAGAGCGCTGTTGAAAGGGAGATTAATACCTCATAATACCATAGGCCGCCATTGTCCAGGTGATGTCTGTAATGAATAAGGATCATATAGTGTCAGCATGTTAGCGGTTTCGGTCCCGCATTGAAGCAGTCATCGAAGCTGAAGGCGGTTTCATAGAATAATTCGCTTAAAAAATCATTATCAAAACTAATTGCACAAAAGTTTATCCAAAGATATTTATGCTGAAATATAGTTGTTTTATTGTATACCAAAACTGTCCTCAAATACACCTCGCACCCTGTAGAGACATTTAGAATTACAATCGTATCAAAAGGCGTTGTAGAACGGCGTTGTACAAAATATTATTTAAAAATAAATATGCCCTTACGAGAAGGCGAATAAAATAAAGTACGAAATATGAATCCTGAATAATATTCTATACTCTCTCTGATGAAGGAGGCAGTATTTAATTTTTGGTGTGAAAATACCCTTAAAATCTATGGATTACTGTGCTCCTGAAACGGCCGTAAGAAGACTATTACCAACAGTTTATCTAAAGAGGATTACCTATTTTCTTGGATCAATTACATATTTTCTGAAAAATCTTATCTCAACGCTATAATTTTTCGTTATTCGCTCTTTCCATAAGACTTTATTTTATTCATCTTCAACAACGCCATTCTATTTGTATAACGCTGTTGTACAACGCCTTTTAATACGATTGCAATTCTAAATATGTATATCTTAATACAACTATACTTTTATACATCTACAATTTTATAACTTAATCGCATTCGTCTATTTGTATTTGTATGTTGAATTTTTATATATTTTTGTATTCATAGATTTTTACCATGTTTTAATATTTTAATGATTGATACATTTGTATAATTAAAAACTGATGTACATCGACACATGGCGCAATATATGTTTACATAAATTGTTGAACTTATTTGAACTCTCCTTAGCATTGTATATATAT
>NC_069006.1:10955233-10956282 GCF_001194135.2 Octopus bimaculoides | reverse complement strand
GTGTGTGCGTGTGCTTGTGTGTACTTGTGTGTGTGTGTGTGTGTATGCATATGATGTTCCCACTATATATGTGTGTGTGTTTGTGTATGTGTGTCTGAGTGAGTGATGTGCTTGTGTGTGTGTACTTGTGCGTGTGTGTGTGTGTGTGTGTGTGTACTTGTGAGTGTGTGTGTGTGTGCTTGTGTATGTGTGTTCGGATGTATGTGTGTGTGTGTGTATATGTGTGTGTGTGTCTGTGTATAGGATGTGTGTATGTGTGTGTTCGTGTTTAATCCAATCCATCAGATGAAAGAGATTACTACACTCCCGCTCACTCCCCTCCTGGGACCATAAATCTGGTAACCATTTTTTTCATCCCCTTTTCATTTGCCATAGCCTACTTGCTCCTCTTGTCTCCACTACACTACCATCACCACCACCGCCACCTCCAGCACCGGCGCAACCGTGCCGTCAGCCCTCCACGAGAACCCCCCACCTCGTCCCTCCACCATATCCTTCTTCACTATCCCCTCCTCATCACCTCCCCATCACGCCCTTCATCCCTACGATCCCAAAACAATGATGACGACGACGACGACGACGACGACACCACCGCCACCAACACCACGTGGTACAGCGCGCGCACGCGCACAAAAACTCGTATACACACACGCTTACACATATAAGCAAATATAGACTTATATGAGAGCATATATGCCCCAGTATGGCCACAGCCTTATGGCTGAAGCATGTAAAGGAATAAAATAGAATCTATCTATCTATCTATCTATCTATACATACATACACAGACACACACACACACATACATATATATAAATATCATTATTTCTAAATATCTCTAGAAATAATATTTACATATAGGAGTGGCTGTGTGGTAAGTAGCTTGCTTACCAACCGCATGGTTCCGGGTTCATTCCCACTGCGTGACACCTCGGGCAAGTGTCTCCTACTGTAGCCTCGGGCCGACCAAAGCCTTATGAGTGGATTTGGTAGACGGAAACTGAAAAAAGCCTGTCATATATATATATATATATATATATATATATATA
>NC_069006.1:10950631-10952417 GCF_001194135.2 Octopus bimaculoides | reverse complement strand
ACACACACCCGCACAAACACACACACACCCGCACACATTCACACACCCGCACACATACACACACCCGCACACACACACACACCCGCACACACAATACCTTTCCTCTTTGTTTTACTATCCAATATTAATTGCATCTTATCATTATGGTTTCAATATCAAAATATTATATCGATCAATCGATAAGAAACACACAGGCAGCGGATGCAGGCATGGCTTTGCTGTCAAGATAACTGCTTTGTAATCAGATGGCTTTGGATTCAGTCCCACTGCACGCCATCTTAGGCAAGTGTCTTCTACTACAGCCCCGTAGCCCCGGTCTAACTATTGCTCTATGAATGAATTTGGTAAACGGATGCTGCGCGGAAACCCTCGAACATATATGTATGTATGTATGTATGTATGTATGTATGTATGTATGTATGTATGTATGTATGTATGTATGCATATGTGTGTGTATGTGTGTGTGCGTGTGTGTGCGTATGTGTACAGTATTATCATTCAAAATGGAGACGAGTAACGGCGTTCCCATATAGCACGCTTGAACAATTGTAAAGGTCTCTTTGTACATGAAACCATTGGGAGATTTTTAAACAATAAACAAACACACACACACACACACACACACACACACACACACACACACACACACACACACACACACATACATATATATATATATTTGTATGTGTGTTTATCCTTCACACTCTTGATAACCGATGTTGGTTTGTTTACGCCTGTCAGTTCAGCAACAGGAAACGATAGAATGAATGCCGGACATAAACTAAAAGTCGATTTGTTCGACTAAATACTCCAGCATGGTCGCGATCCAATGACTGAAACAAGTCAAAAATAAAAAGATTGTGACAATATTAACGTTCACAGTTTCTCGTCTTTCGAATGACTCCATCTTGTTGCTTAAACCTAGATCAATCCTGATCTAGAAAACCTGTGATCAAAGTCGTTCCTCCCGGGATCAGACTATTTTTAGAGACACCATGTACCTGAGAATCTATTTTCCTAATGTGCCCTTATTGTTTAACCCGCAGGTCTGTCCTGATCCAGCAGATCCATGTTCAAAGTAGTACCAGCCAGAAGTATTCTATCTTTTATTGTCATAGTTTATCTAGAGATGTATTTCCTAATGTGTTCTCTTTGCTGTTTAACCCAAGGACAGTTTTTTATCCAGTGGACCTATGATCAAAGATATTCTAATCGTGAACAGCTCGTCTTTTATTGACTTTAGGTATCGAAGACTACTTGATCGAATATGCGCTCTGTTGTTGTTGTTTAACACCTAGTCAACCCTGATCTACATCAATGATCAAAGAGGCTCCAGCTGTGGCCATCCTATTGTTGTTGTTGTTGTTGTTGTTTAAGGCTATTTAACGCCAAGTCATTTCCGATCGAGTAGACCTTTGATTACAGACAATCTTACCGTGACCATTCCATCTTGTTGTTTGGCCCCAGGTCAGCCCTATCCAGGAGACCTTTGATTACAGACGATCTTACCGTGACCGTTCCATCGCGTTGTTTGGTCCCTAGTCAGCCCTATCCAGCAGGTCTTTGATTACAGACAATCTTACCGTGACCATTCCATCTTGTTGTTTGGCCCCAGGTCAGCCCTATCCAGCAGACCTTTGATTACAGGCGATCTTACCGTGACCGTTCCATCTAGTTGTTTGGCCCCTGATCAGCCCTATCCAGCAGACCTTTGATTACAGACGGATCCTACTGTGACAATTCTGTTTTTCGGTATTGTTGCTGTTGTTGTTCCGCCCCAGGCCAG
>NC_069006.1:10947973-10949612 GCF_001194135.2 Octopus bimaculoides | reverse complement strand
ATTAAAATGTTTAAAATAATTGTTTTGTGGTTGTGAAACAACTCATTAGGGACGAGAGATTTAGAGTAGCCAGTAATACTAGGTCTCTCTCTCTATCTTCTCTCTCTCTCTCTCTTCTCTCTCTCTCTCTCTCTCTGTCTCCCTCTCTTCTTCTCTCTCTGTCTCCTTCTCCCTCTCTCTCATTCATTTTGCGGTTCTACTTGTATGAAGGTACTTATGGCGGTGATGGTAGTAGTAGTAGTAGTAATTCTTAATGTCGTTGTTGCTGTTATCGTGACTTGGTGTTGTGATTGTTGTTGTGGCAGTCGTTGTTGTTGTTGTGTTCGTTGTTGTTGTGTTCGTTGTTGTTGTGGTGGTGGTGGCGGTGGTGGTAGTGGATGTGGTTGTTGCTCTTGTTGTTGTAGTCATTATCCTTATGGTTGTTGTCGTCGTCGTCGTCGTTCTTACTGGGGTTGGTGTTGTTGTTGTTGTTGTTGTTGTTGTTGTTGCTGCTGTTTTTATCGTTGCTGTTGTGGTTGTTATCGTTGTTATCGATTTTTGTTGCTGTTGCTATCACCCCCTCTCCATCACTTCGCCCTCCTCTTCACCCACCCTTCTCCTCCCCTCCTCCCCTTCTCTCGTCATTCTGATTCTCATCAATACGACTGCTAACAGCATGATTCCCTCTATCCTTCTTCACTATCTTCATCATCATCAGAGTCGTATTCATCACCATTGGCATCCTCCACCTCCTCCTCCTCCTCATCATCATCGTCACCGTTTTCTTCCTCTCCTCCTCCTCTTCCACTTCCGCCTCCTCCTCATCATCATTATCAATATCACCATCATCACAGTCGTCATCATTAGCGTTGTTTGCTATCTATTTATCGTCGTTATCGCGATGATGATGATGATGATGATGATGATGATGATGGTGATGACTATCCTCACACTTATCGTCAACATCTTTAAGAACCTCGAACCTCATCACAACCTCCTGAACGACGACAATGACGTCGCCTCCACCCGCTGTCACCACTGCCACCGCTGCCGTCACTCCTCCGCCGCCACCGCCTATATCCTCTCTGGATATAGACTAAATAGGGATATAGATTAAATATCGTGAAGATTACTTAATCGATCCTTCGATAGGTATGTTATGATCATTACCATCCTCAGCTTTACTACTCAACAAAAAGAAAACGTGAATTTAAAGAAGAAATT
Source organism: Octopus bimaculoides (assembly GCF_001194135.2). Classification (NCBI taxonomy): domain Eukaryota; kingdom Metazoa; phylum Mollusca; class Cephalopoda; order Octopoda; family Octopodidae; genus Octopus; species Octopus bimaculoides. The sequence goes on along the minus strand of NC_069006.1, from coordinate 10,948,409 downwards.
ATGTATATGAAGTACTTATCACGAATCCAGAAAAAGGAATATTTTATGGTTCAACCCACCATGTAATTTGAATGTGAAGAGCAACAACTGGTACCCACCTGTCACTATTAGAGACGTGAGTGTCCCAACCGCAGGCAAGAAGGCTGTTTGAACGCACAAGTTAATATGCATCTATTGCCATTGAAAGCGATTTAAATCAGGTTCGAAACTGAAATTTTCGGAAAAATATCTTCTGGTTTGTTGAATCTGAGCCGCCCATTATGGTTAAATAATTTATACTATGATATAAGAACTTCATATAAGTAGATATGCACGCCCAGAATGACATTCTGCGTAGCAAGCTGTTCTGAAACTGCTGAATATCCACAAACAAACACACACACACACACACACACACACACACACACACACACACACACACACACACACACACACA
>NC_069006.1:10945665-10947357 GCF_001194135.2 Octopus bimaculoides | reverse complement strand
GTGTTGCCGGTGGCCATAGAAGTATTTCTTTTTTTGGCTAAATTCCAGAGACGGTCACTGACGTATAAATATTTCATGGTCAGATTTCATCCGCACTACGTTGAAAATATCAAAATATTCCGGTGCCGGATTAATTCGTTCGTTTTATTTTTGCATCCATCGATCGATCTATCGATCCCGCCCTCCGTTCACTCATCTATCCATTCATCCATCCATCCAGTTATCCACCCACCCACCCATCCATCCATCCATCCATCCATCCATCCATCCATCCGCACCCATTGAGAGGGTAGTAGGGGTAGAGTTCTCAGGCACTTTCTCAATAGGGTCCTGTCGGAAGTATTGCCATTAGTTTCCTACCAGATTCCCAAATGTGACCAACTGAATCTATGCATATTATCCAACGCTCTCGTTCTTGTTCTGCCCCTTCCTCTCTTGCCCCCTTCTTTAGGCTGAAGATTCCATTTTACGATTCTTTCCTGCAACATTCTAATCTCATGTCCGCAATACCAGAGCTGTGTCCTCTCAATGCAGAGAAGCAGCGTCTCAACCTGGACAACTGCGCCGATCTCTGAGTTCCGCATCCTGCCGAGTAACGTCACTCCAGAGGCCTTTCCGATGAACCCCGTTCTCAGCCGTTTCTATTCGCGATTGTACTCTCCCCTTCGGTCATTACTCAACATTCATGACCGATGTTATTTGAAGTAATACAAAAAATTGTTTTTTCGAAGTGTTTTACTGCTTTTTCTAGCAGCTGTTTTCTTCTTTCATAACTATTGTTTACCGTTTTTCTTTTTAATTTGTATAAACTTTACCTCTATTCACACATGACAATGGAGTGCTAACTAGAAAAATAAACAAAAAATCGCCCCCACCAAAACAATGGAACGATGTGTCACTGTATTGCAGTATCGACCAGACTGTTGGATGCTATTATACTGCGCTGGTCACAATGCGCTTCCTCGCATTGTTGCAGCTTTCGAATGATGTCGCCCTCTGGCTAGGCGGCCAAACACACCACACACACACACACACGCACACGCGCACGCATACGCACACACGCGCACACGCGCACGCACACACACACACACACACGCACACATATTTATACATACATATATATGTAATAAGTTAAAAGGGAAAGGAATATCTGTATATATACATATATGTATTATATATAATTATACATATATACATATATATACATGCTTATAGTACATGTATATATATATATATAATTATACATATATACATATATATATGCATGCATATAGTATATGTATATATATATATATATATGTATATATATGTATATATATATATATATATACACACACATATTTACATATTTACACACACACACATAAACACATAAATTCTTTTCTTTCCCCAATTTATTTTAATCCTTTTCAATGAATTCGTACGAAAAATCATTTCCATCGTCTTCTTATTCTCTCTTCTCTTCGTCGCTCTTTTCTTCGTCTGCGACTTTTGTTGATCGTTTCTGAAAAATTGAAGAAATTTTGCTTCTTTTCAGACATATAACTACGCAATGCCAACTAGAAAACAAGCAAACCCCAAAACAAAACAACTCAATAAACATATCTGACAACCCGACACACACACGCACACACACACACACACACACACACACACACACACACACACACACACACACACACACACACACAC
>NC_069006.1:10938355-10939031 GCF_001194135.2 Octopus bimaculoides | reverse complement strand
CACACACACACACACACACACACACACACACACACACACACACACACACACACACACACACACACACACGTACACACACGTATACATTCATGCACATACACACGCACGCACGCGCTCACGCGCTCACACGTACATACGCATGCGTACACGCACGTACACGCACAAAAAGTGAATTTCTAAACCGGTTTAATTAAAACTCAATCTATAATCATCTCAATTCCGATAATGAAATAACAGAAGCCGACTTGACGGACCAAGATTTTACAGTTTCTCCATCTTGCCTCGGGCCGGATTATCTTCCTTCCTTCTTTCCTTTCCTCCAAATCCATCTCAGCCTCTGCTGCCTCGCCAGCATCAGCACCGCCATTTAAATCAATTATAATCGCTAGTTGTTGCAGTTATTATTATTATTATCATTATTATCATCATCATCATCATCATCATCATCATCATCATTGTTATTATTATTATTATTATTATTATTATTATTATTGTTATTATCATCATCATCATCATCATTATCATAATAATAATAATAATAATAATAATAATAATAATAATAATAATAATTATTATTATTATCATTATTATTATTATTATTATTATTATTATTAGTAGTAGTAGTAGTAGTAACATCGTTATCATCATCATAACTAGCAAAAGAGAAAAAATCAGT
>NC_069006.1:10937124-10937671 GCF_001194135.2 Octopus bimaculoides | reverse complement strand
TCACTCGTAAACCAACACAAATTTCAACGCTGTCACTTACGCACGCACGCACGCACACACACACACACACACACACACACACACACACACACACACACACACACACGTGTATACTATTTACATGCACAATTACAATGCAATGCAACACATGTACGTGCATCTGTTCACACATACGGATGTAATTATGCAATCACACGCAGATATTCACACATTAAAAGACATACATAAACACACCCCTCATATGCACTGCACGCACATTGCATACTCATAAACGCATCACACACATACACACACACATTACATGCAAACATTTATCTATCTATGAGTGTGTATATATATATATATATGTATGTATGTATATGTATAGATGTATAGATGTTTATATATATGCATATATTATATATGTGTGTGTATATATGTATATATTATATATGTATGCGTATATATATGTGTGTGTATGTATAAAATATATGTATATATCACATATATATATGCGTATATATATGTGTGCGTGTGTGTATGTATATGTATATATATGTATATTATA
>NC_069006.1:10933621-10935637 GCF_001194135.2 Octopus bimaculoides | reverse complement strand
AGTTTCGAAATTACCACTCTTACCGAATGTCTGTTTCTCTTCAGCCTGATACATGCATGCATACATACATACATACATACATACATACAGTTCAGGTTTATACCTGTAATTATTGTAACAATATGTAACACACTGCCTAAATACTAATCTTCAGAAATTAAGCTTCTCAAAAGCAGAAAAGAGAAAGCTAATTCAAAGACTACAGATCCAATCCATCACCGAAACTGTAAAAATCTAAAAACTGCCAAGAAGTCTATCTTTTAAGAATATATGAGCAGGTCTAGACATGCGAGTATATGCGTTAGAAGACATACATAAAACGAAACCTACAAATCTGCACATATACATACATACATACATACATACATACACACATACATATATATACACACACACATACATGCATACATACATACATACATGCATACATACACACATACATACATACATATATACACACACACATACATGCATACATACATACATGCATACATACATACATACATACATACATACAGACAGACAGACAGACAGACATACAGGCAGACGGACATACAAAAATACGCTGTCAATGTTCTTGAAATCCTAATGAAGGAGGCTTGGATCTAGGTTAGAAACCAGCGCTTTCTCTATCTTGAAATAAAACCAAACAAGAGAACTCGGAGAGCGCAAACCTCCGCCAAGGCAACACCAACGTCCTCTCAACGATTGGCCAGAGATGATTTTTAAAATGAGAATATCTGAAATAACCTCGACTGCTCTCACAAACGAGAATACCAAAAATGAAGCCAACCACTCTCGAAAATTAAGTAAAAAAAAACCAAAAAAAACAAAAACAGGAAAAATAATCCAGAATCCTTGTCCAATATCGGATCATCCCCAAATCTAATCAGTTCGTGCCAGTCACGAGGCCAAACATCCCTGAAAGTTTCACCCGAATCCATCCAGCGGTTCTTGAGATATCTTGTCCACAAACAAACAAACAAACGCAGCCGAAACAACGCCTCAGCCTTCGCGAAGGGGAACGTAGTAATGACATACATATATGTGGATGTGATATCTAGAAGGGTTATACCAAAAGTAATGCGAAAGCGCGCATAACATATGCCCACGGGCATATGGCGTAGTGGTTAAGAGCGCGGGCTACTAACCCCAAGATTCCGAGTTCGGTTCCATGCAGTGACCTGAACAATAATAATAATAATAATGATAATAATAATAATAATAATAATAATAATAACATCGCAAGATACCTTAGGAATGAAAACTCAGGTTCGAAATTTCCCCAAGACACCTGATGAAGGCTGCGGGGGGGGGGGTATATCAGCCGAAACGTTGTGTTAACAACAAACAAGATGAGGACAAATATCCGTTGAATGTAAATAATGAAAATAATGAACATAATTCCTCATCTCTTAAATATAGAACGGATATAACATTGTTATTAACTGACAGATTCTTCATATTACTCGTGTTGATACAGTAACAATTCCTCCACATTCAGTGATTCTCAACCATTTTTTCTCCCTGGAACCTATTTTGATTCCTGCTTTGCTCTGTGGCACCTCCAAAGCCATTTGCTGTATATTCTTTCTTTTATCCTTTAATTTGTTTCAAGTCATTTGACTGCGGCCATACTGGAGCACCGCCTTTAGTCGAACAAATCGACCCCAGGACTTATTCTTTGCAAGCCTAGTACTTATTCTATCCGTCTCTTTTTGCCGATCCGTTAGGTTACGGGGACGTAAACGCACCAATATCGGTTGTCAAACGATGGTGGTGGGACAAACACAGACTCATAAACAGGAGTGGCTGTGTGGTAAGTAGCTAGCTTACCAACCACATGGTTCCAGGTTCAGTCCCACTGCGTGGCACCTTGGTCAAGTGTCTTCTACTATAGCCTTGGGCCGACCAAAGCCTTGTGAGTGGATTTGGTAGACGGAAACAGAAAGCCCGTCGTATATATGCAGTGGGACTGAACCTGGAATCATGTGGTTGGTAAGCAAGCTACTTTAT
>NC_069006.1:10932248-10933521 GCF_001194135.2 Octopus bimaculoides | reverse complement strand
CTCTCATGTGTCTATTCCCTGCTGAGGTTACCATGGTCTTTTCCGTAGGATAAACCTAATGGATAAACCTAATGTTACCCCATTTTACACAATTGACATTTTCTGTGATATACGATATCCCCATTTTTTTTTTGCCCCTACCGATCCCTTTTGATCGGATTTTTTTTTTTTTTCTTAAAGAAAAGCTCTACAGTTGTATTTGTCCCCTCTGTGTGCAGCCCTGTGTGGCTAATAAAAGAAATCTAAGTTTCTATCTATCTATGTATGTATGTATGTATGTATGTATCTATCTATCTATCTATCTATCTGTCTGTCTGTCTGTCTGTCTGTCTGTCTATCTATCTATCTATCTATCTATCTGTCTGTTGTCTGTCTGTCTGTCTGTCTGTCTGTCTATCTATCTATCTATCTATCTATCTATCTATCTATCTATCTGTCTGTCTGTCTGTCTGTCTGTCTGTCTGTCTGTCTGTCTGTCTGTCTATCTATCTATCTATCTATCTAGCTAGCTAGCTACCTAGCTGTTTGTCTCTATCTATATAGATATATACATACGCATACACACATACCCCCAACACTTATATACTTTTACTCCTTTACTTGTTTCAGTTATTTGACTCCAGCCATACTGGAGCACCGTCTTTAAACGAAGAAATCGACCTTTACACCGAAATTCTAAGTATCGGGGACGTAAACATACCAATATTGGTTATCAGGCCATGGTGAGGAGACAAATACAAAGGCAAAGACACACACACACACACACACACACACACACACACACACACACACACACACACACACACACACACACACACACACACACACACACACACACATACATATGTATATACACGACGAGCTTCTTTCAGTTTCTGTCTACCAAATCCACTCACAGGGTATGATCGGCACGAGGCTATAATACAAGACACTTCTCCAAGGTGCCACGCAGTGGGACTGAAACCCGGAACCATGAGGTTGGGAAGCAAGCTTCTTACCACACGCCTATATATATATATATATCTGCGATGAACTGGAGTCCCGTCCAGCTGGGGGAACACATACGTCATAGAAACTGGGCCCATGAGCCTGGCTAGGCTTTGAAAGGGCGACGTTTATCGTTAGACACACACACATATATATACACGCAAACATGCAGACGTATAGACGTACAATCGAAAAAGTATACCGGTGTATATAATTATACGTATATGTATCTATATATTAATGAATGGACATTTGTGTATATGTATATATGTATGTATATATATTA
>NC_069006.1:10931087-10932039 GCF_001194135.2 Octopus bimaculoides | reverse complement strand
ATATATATATTTGTATGCACGTATGTATGTATGTATGTATTATGTAAATATGAATGTATGCGTGTAATATATACACATATAAGTATATACATACATATAACTATCAATGTATGTGTGTATGTATATTTCTTGGAAGGTGTCTGTGTGTATTCACCCCGCTACACTCACACACACACTACACACATACACTATACACACTCATACATACATACACACATCACATACATATATTTCTGAAATCATATAGAGTCATGCACGCACTGTACATCTCCACATACACACACATATATATACATACAAACATATTCACACACGTATTCACCCCACCCACACACCATTGTGCAGACAACCCTCTCTTACGACTTCCATGTTTTCTGATTCATCCAACTGACTCAGCGACTCAACACATCCGAGTAACCTCCCTTTTTCTATTTTTAATTTATTTATTTTTATCTTTGATTTCCTTTGTGCATTGTTTTCTCTAGTTTTCTTCGTTTCCAAAATACACACACACATATGTATGTATGTATTTATGTATGTATGTATGTATGTATGTATGTATGTAGGTATGTATGTTTGTATGTATGTATGCATGTATGTATGTATGTATATATGTATGTATGTATGCATCTATGTGTGTGTATATCGTGTTTTTTCCATTATTATTTAATTGTAAAGTGGGCGGTGATAGTTTGGTAGAATAGCTTGATCGTCAAATACAACGCCTTGCGGTATTTCTTGCGGGCTGTTTATGTTGCGAGTTCAAATTCCTTAGCAACCAGCTTTGCCTTTCAATTTCCCTGACGTCAATTAAATAAAACACCAGTTAAGTACAAGGGGTGATGTCCTAAAATTTCGTCTTCTTCAGAAAACAGCTGGCTTTGTGAAAAATACTTATTTAGCTGTAAAGCAACATATGCAGATAATACATACATACATACATACATATATA
>NC_069006.1:10928686-10930397 GCF_001194135.2 Octopus bimaculoides | reverse complement strand
ATATATATGTATGTATGTATGTATGTAATGTATATATATATATATATATAAATTCAAATTACGACAAACGTAAACAAACAAACGAAGTTTGCTTTTAGAAGCGTTGAGATGTCTTAGAAAGTTAAAGAAGTGATTTTTAAAATTCTCAATCGCAGAATAATGCTAATAATATAGCCTGAACAGGATAAACTACCCCTATTTTGCAGAAAAAAGTGTAGGTGGCTAGCTGTGGACTCGAACTCACATCCCCGTGATTACGCGTCACGATGCTTTGACCGATTAAACTAAACTACCCCACTACAAATTCCTCTGCAATTTTTCAATAAGTTCCTCAACCGAGCTGAGCAAGGAGTAGACTTGTTATGGATTCATGTCACTTTCATGATAAATATCTAGCCTGCCTTCTCCAAGTTGCAAAATAGTTTGGAAAAAGTGTTCCGTCAGATGATCCCCATGCAAATGTGCCCTCATATTTGTTGAAAGCTTAAACACTTTGATATGTTTCCATAAAATAGAAGATTTCAAGCATGCTTTCAATTCATCCGCCTTTGTTCCTTGGGAATCACTGGCAAAGTTTGTCTGAAATCACCTGAAAGTACTACTGTCACACCTCCAGTCAGACAATTAGAATTGCACAAATCTTTCTGCATTCAGTTAACAGCTTCGACTGATTTCTTATGGGACATTATAGCTTCGTCCCATAATTTGATCGAAGAACATTTCATGAGAACTTGAACTAAAGAACTTTTACTAATATTACAGGGTCATCATTTGAAGTTAGATTGGATGGCAGCTTGAATGTTACATGAGCTGTTCGACCTCCTGGGAGTAAAGTCACAGCAATTCCAAAGCTCACTACATCTAAGGCTGCTTCCTTTTTCCTGCCGGACTTTGGTTAGTGCTAAATTTGTAACAAAAAGTTTTTCCAGCTCCTTCTGGTGTATCTAAAAAATATAATCCTCCTCTCTTATGTGTCACTTAGTCAATGACTGTTGTACATACAAGTCGTTGGTCTGGCAAAAGTTTCGGTCCATTTTCTTCAAGGAATCTTGTTAATGAATCAATATCATATGAAGTTTCTCGCAAAACTTCTGTGATCAAATTATTCACCTCATTTCGATGAGTTTCAGGTAAGCCAAACATTCTAAGCTTCTCCTCTACTATTGAGACAATACGATCTTCAATATCAACCAACGCAGAATGATGTATGTCATTGTTGAATGCTATTTCTATCTCAGGGAATCGTAATTGTGCAAGATGTTTGTAGTCTTCTGAGAAATCATTCTTATATTTGTGTCACAACGCTAACGGATTACTTACTTCACAATTCAGGAGAAAAATTGCAAAAAGATCTCTCTAAGTTCTGTCCTCCGCCCTCCCTTCCCAGGTGCAGACATCCACCTCACACTTGGACAAACTAGTTTTGCAAGTGTCCTTATACCTCAGTTTTGGTCTTCCTCTTGGTCTCTTGCCCTGGGCCAGTTCTCCATAGAGCAGTTGCTTCGCGATTCGATGGTCATCCATTCTCCTGACTTCCCCCAGCCACCCCAGTCTTCTCATACACAAGATAGCTGTCATGCTTTGAAGATTCGTCTGCGCCAGCACTTCAACATTGATCAGATCACACACACACACACGCGCGCACACACACGCACACACACACACACACACACACACACACACACACACACACACACACACACACACACAC
>NC_069006.1:10925399-10927487 GCF_001194135.2 Octopus bimaculoides | reverse complement strand
ATATATATATATATATATATATAGCAAAAATTTATTTATATTCAGTTGAATTAGGTACTTAAGTTGAGGTGCCAGAATTTAGTACGGTATTATCCATACAATTTCAAAATAAGGTGATTAAAATCAAAATAAGCAACAAGGATATCCAGAGGTAATGCAGTACGATCGTTTCAAGCAACTCCATTTAATTAAACAATGCAATCATTAGTAGCCTCTAAGCTAAAGTGGAGGTTTTAGGTAAACTTATAGTAATGTGTCCATCTGTTTTAATTCAATTTAATTCTATGGCTTTATGCAGCTGAGGATTGCTCTGCATTTAGATTGATGAAATGATTGCATTTTTCAATTAAATGGAGTTGCTTGAAACGATCGTACTGCATTACTCTGGATATCCTTGTTGCTTATTTTGATATATAGATATATAATACAAATATACACACATACTCCACACATACTTATATACATAAATGGGCTTTAATTTTTTGGCACAAGGCCAGCAATTTCATGGGAGGGGGTAAGTCGGTTACATGGACCCCACTGTTCAGTTCGTACTTATTTTATCGACCCCGAAAGGACGAAAGACAAAGTCAACCTTGGTGATTTCTGAACTTAGAACTAAAGACGAATAAAATGCCGCTAAACATTTTATCCGGTGTTCAAACGATCCTTTCAGCTCGCTGCCTTACATCTATACGCACATTGATGGTCGTCCATTTGTGACAGAAGAAGACAATCACTGACCATTACCAATGCAACATGCCAGCAATGCCCGGACGTGAGACGTCTCCCAGGTTCGAGTTCCTGTATTCCATGCTACCGGGGTAACAAGTAGCTGCCTTCCTGGTCATTCCACAACCCTTAAATTTTAGGTCCAATAAGGCTTGCACAGCCCCACACAGACCCTCTCTGCCCTACTGACCCGGTCTAAAGACAAGCCAAGGCAGGTTATCCAGTATCAATATGGGTCGGAGTATGAGAAATATGGGGGCATTATGATCTCAAGCACAAGCAAAAGGGCCCTAAAATGTTCAATGGTATTCCTTGCATATCTGGTTTTATATCGGTGTGACCTCATTCCCAGTGGCCGTCCAGCGCGCCGGACATCAACTCTGAATTTCTGAGGGTCTGTGCTATTGCTAAATAGTCGTTGAACCTACACTAGGTTCATCCGTCATTTTAAAGATCTTGTTTTCAGTCCTGCTGGGTTTTTAGCAACTCTCCTCACTAGGCAAGCCTAGTAGGGGCACCAATCTAGTCATCAACGACCCAACCATATAACAGATTGTACCAAATTCTATGTTACCTGCATCGCTCATGAAAGACCTCACAAGTGACCCCACACCACTAGACATTTTTTCATGGAGATATTTAGGAGATAAAGTTTAGGGTACAAAACCAGCAACATTCGAAAAACTGGGGGCAGCTATCGAAAGAGAATGCACACAAATACCTAATGAAATGCTTCTTGATGTTTGTGATCCGATTGCTTCACATTATAAGCAGAATGGCCATCAGTTTGAAAGGGATCGCTCATAAAAATTTAAATTTCTGTCTGTGGATTCTCGTAAATTTTGAAAATTAAATCTATTTTTATATACACTTACACACTGATTTTCTATTCAATCAATGTGTGAATATATTTTTGGGACATCCTGTGTATATACATACATATATACATACATATACATATATGCATACATACATATGTATATATATATAAACACAAACATACCTACCTACCTACCTACCTACATATATATGTTTATATATATATATGTTTATATATATATATGTTTATATATGTTTATCCGTACAAGGGATCAAAAAGTCATGTTGACTCTATGGAAGACATTTGTTCTGAGCCGCCTAGACTATTGCTCTCAGTTGTGGTCACCACTCAGTGTCAAGCGGACAGCAGAACTCGAGGCAATTCAGCGTCACTATACAAAAAAGATCGCCACAGTCCAACAGATGAACTACAGGGAGCGACTGAAGGCACTAGGTCTCTACTCCCTGGAGCGCAGGCGGGAGAGATATGTAATAATATACATATGGAAAATACTGGAAGGACTGGTGCCAAACTTTGGC
>NC_069006.1:10924794-10925336 GCF_001194135.2 Octopus bimaculoides | reverse complement strand
CAAGACATGGATATAGAGGTCTTCAAGACAAAACTCGACGCTTTCCTCTCCACGATTACAGATGAACCAATGGCTCGAAATGAGACACAGTTTAGGGCAGCGATGTCAAATTCTCTTATACACCAGATGTGCCATCAAAACTCTTGATTGGACTATATCAGGTGGAGGAGAAGAGCCATGTAAGGAACGTGAAGAGAGCACAGCATAAAGACGGAAAATCACGGTGGTGCTCCAGCATGACCACAGCCACTTGGCTGAAACTCATAAATAAATAAATAAATAAATAGCGTGTAAGGTGTGTAACGGATCTTCAACTTCCACACGTATCCACGACACTCTGTCTCTTTCTCTCTCTCTCTCTCAATTTATATATGTGCATGTGTTTATATATTCATGTATATATGTGTGTGTGTATGTACATATATCTACTCACATATATAGACACACATATGCATACATATATACATACATATATACATATATATATATATTTATGTGTGTGTGTGTATTTATATGTACGTATGTATGTATATATATATATA
>NC_069006.1:10918205-10921417 GCF_001194135.2 Octopus bimaculoides | reverse complement strand
GGTCCAAAGTGGTCGTTTCCTCTTCAGAGATCGTCGTGACGTGGGCTGGGGTTGATAAATAATATCTTTGAGGATTGACCAATGCTGAAATGATTACAACACCCACGGCTTGTCTTCCTACACGTCACTTTGCAGTTTCTAACACTAGAAATGCATTGTCATTATTGTCATATGTGCTGAACACAGTTATTTATAGATTGTCAACCTTCTAAATGTTGCGAGATCTTTTGTACTAAAAATTTGGATAGAAATGGAAACCTCTGGTGGGAATGTTTCAACTGTATCAAAAAAAAAAAAAGAAAAAGAATCATTTTCAACGTTTGGACACCATAAGGACACCGCAATGTATGTTTTCCTCACAACTCGAGAAACTTTTACCAGGAAACGAACATACTTAGAAATCTATAGACTCTGTTGTGGATGAATCAGCAATAGTCAATTGCCCGGTTGAGTTCTTAAACTCACTGCAGCCGCCAGGAGCTCCTCATCATCGCCTTCCATTTAGTTTTCCCCGCACTTTTATTTACTTATCTTGTACTCGACAGAAGTTAAAGCCTGTGCGATGTTTGCTTCATTTATTGAATAGTAATACTAGAGACCATAAATCAGAAGTTTATATAGACTCATGATAACATTGGCCAGAAGAAAACAGCTCTATCGCTCTATCGTCTACATGAAAGTTAACAATCATTTCTTATATATGTTCAATACAATCTAAGTGAATAACTTTCAATATTCATAGTACAATTTTGGCAGCGTTTTTCAACCCCAGTCAATGATGGGTATTTCTGGTAGTATATGCTATATATATAGCATTCGTATAATAGTACTACCGATAGCACTGGGTAATTCTGAGGGTCTACGAGCTTTATACTGTACTCTACCACGTTCCTAACGGAATATAACTATACTAAATATGTGTGTGTGTGTGTGTGTGTGTGTGTGTGTGTGTGTGTGTGTGTGTGTTTGTGTGTGTGTTTGTGTGTGTGTGTGTGTATATATGTATCCCTTTATTTCTTCTTTCCTCCTTCCCTTCTTCCCAGTCGTTCCGTGTATCTGTCTCTCTATCCACCTCCAGCCTCCTTTACTGTTTAAAAGTTAATTCTCTTTTTTTTCCAGTTTCTATCAACGCCTTACATAGATTCCCAATGACTAACAACATAGCATCTCCACGCTCACAGACACTTGTGCTTGTGCGTATGGGTATATATATACACACACACATACATACACATATACGTATACATATATACATACGTGCACACGTATACATATATTTATATATATATATATATATATATATATATATATATATATATATATCAGTATGTATATTTGTATATATGTATATATATATGTACACACATATATGTATATACATACAGATATACATACATGCGTACATATATAAATTATACACAGATACATGCATGCATGCATACATACATACATACATACACACATGCATGCTTGAATTTATTCAAACATACATACACAGGGAAGGTTCTTTTGTAAACACTATAATGCATTTTGCTCGACAGTGAAAACAAGCTGGGTCAAAGGTTATCGGTGGCTGCTCACCGACAGAGTTAACATTACGTGACGTGTACCAATCCACTCTGAATTGCAGTGACTGGGTGGGGATGTGATCGGGCATTACTTCTATGGACTCCACCCTTAAATGACACAATAGTTGTTTTACTAATGCATCAAAAATGGCGCGCGGAGATACACGCCCGCACACACGCACACATACACACACACACACAAAGACACTCGTACATAAACACATGGAGACATGCACATAAATACACAACCAGACACACATTCATACACAGAGACACCAAAACACACGCATATAGACGCGCCTGTGTGTGTATGTATCTGTGTATGTATATATAAGAAAATGTACATATATGTATATATATATATCAGGTCGTTAAGAATGAAATGTCCAATTTTGAACTTTAAGTTTATTTTACTTTATCTCAGCAAAAAGCAATGCAGTTAATCAAAGTATGCACCTAAATTATCAACACAATTTTGCCATTTTATCAGTTGCTTATTTATGCCAGCAGCAAAGAATTCTGGAGAGCAAGAGGTGATGACATCACGAAAGGCTGTTTTTGCATCCTCTTCAGGTTTGAACTGTTTTTCCTTGTAAAAAGTTGTCAAATGCCTGGAAAACATGATAGTCAGTTGGTGCAAGGTCTGGTGAATATGGTGGATGACAGAGTACTTCCAAGATCAGTTCCTGTAACTTGTGTAGCATTCTTTGTGCAACATGTGGTCGACCATTGTCTTGCAAGAGAATTAGCCTGTCTCTGTTGACCAATCTCGGTTGTTTAATTGCAAATTCACTCATCATTTCACCCAATTAGTTGATGTGCAACATCCGCTGTAATTGACTTACCAGGTCTCATGAAGCTGTTGTGGATGACACCAGCACTGGACAACCAGACAGACACCATTAGCTTTTTCAGTGAATATTCTTTTTTGGATTGTGTTTCGGCACTTCATCTCAATCCAACCACCATCCAGAATGCTTGCTGTTATTGAAAAGAATCCATTTTTCATCACATGTAACAATACATTACAAAAATGGTTTGCTTTTATGCCGTGACAGCAAAGAATAACAAGTTTCAAAACGTCGTGACATTTGATGCTTGTTCAGTTCGTGTGGTACCCACTTGTCCAGCTTCTTTACCTTGCCGATTTGTTTCAAATGGTCCAATACAGTTGAAATCGAAACATGAAACCTTGCTGCTAACTCACGCGTAGTTTCAGATGTATCTGCTTCCACTACAATTTCCAGATTATCATTATCCACCTTGCTTCAGGTCTACCACGGGGCTGATTTTCAAGAGTAAAGTCACCAGACCAGAACTTCTCAAACCATCAACATACAGTGCACTCATTTGCCACATCTTCACCAAACACCTCATTGAGGTTTCGATCTGTCAGGGACGCATTGGTTCCACGACGGAACTCATACGAATCTTTGATCTATCCATGGGTTCACAAAAATTTATTTACAAGAGAAAACTCACAATATAATCAGACACCGTAAATTGCATTTCGAAAAGTGATAATTTATCTCTTCAGTGTTGTAAAACAAAGAATTGTCAGGATAAAACATTAGAGTTAACTACTGTCAAACTTGGTGCATAAGAAAATCAGACATTTCATTCTTAATGACCCGATATATATAT
>NC_069006.1:10916851-10917603 GCF_001194135.2 Octopus bimaculoides | reverse complement strand
ATATATATATATTATATATATATACACACACACATATATAATATATTTGCATATATACTCACACATACATAGATATACATACAAACATGTATACATACATTCATACATCCATATCCACACACTCACAAACACATATAAGACATAAATATACGCATTAACTCAAGTACACAAACAGAAACAGCGCAATTCTACACACATAAAACATGTTTGCTTACACCCCCCCACTCACTGTGTTTAAACAAAAACTAACTGAAAACAACAGAAATAGGCGCGTATTTGTAGGGGGTCATTTGATTTGCTAGAAATAACAGCCGTATCTTCGTCGGATTACACTACTTCAATATTAAGGACACCTTGAATAATGTCGTCTGAAATGCAACCTGCCTGAAACAAAGAAGGGATGGTCATGACCGGAATACTTTTGAGCAGAGACTAAACAACGATAACAACAAGAACGAGAACAAGTGCAAGAACAATGAAGGCTTTTCTGCTTCCCCAGAACTGAGCGAAGGTTACACAACCACATCATCATCGTCCTCGTCGTCGTCGTCGTCATCATTAACGTCGTCGTCATCATCATCATCATCATCATCATCATCGTCATCATCGTCATCATCGTCATCATCATCATCGTCATCATCATCATCGTCATCATCATCAACATCGTCATCATCATCGTCATCATCGTCATCATCATCATCAGCAGCAGCAGCTTCATCATCATCGTCGTCATCATCATCATCATCATCATC
>NC_069006.1:10915274-10916625 GCF_001194135.2 Octopus bimaculoides | reverse complement strand
CTGTTTGGGCGCTGACGACTAGGCACGCTTCAGTTGGTCGTTCGGTTTGTTTTCGTGGCAGTATTTTTTCAGTGTTGGAGAGCAAACACACACACACACACACACACACACACACACACACACATGAACACACACACACGCACCGATTGTGAGTTTGAGGGAGAGAGAGAGAGAATGAGAGAGAGATTTTATTTATTGGACATGCTTGGCAAACACTTCCTTTCTCCTCGTATCCATACAGAGAAATATATTTGCTCACATGAACAGAGAAAGAGAGGAAAGGAGTGAAAGAGAGAAGGAGAGAGAGTGGGCGAAGAAAGAGAAAGAGGAAGAGGAAGAGAGGGAGGGATAACTAAAGAGACAGTAAAAGTTCTGGTGGCAAATAAGTCAGCGACGAATCAGCGACGCCGAAGAGGCGGCACCGAAACAGCTATGCCAAAACGTCTTATACCCACATAAAATATAACGACTAACATTCGTGCAACTCATGCAGCGGGAGAATCACTAAATATTTGAAGCCATTAAGCCACAGGTTCTCATTAGGGATTCATATGGCGCAAGGGGGTTCGAAGGTAATATTTTTAGGGTCCAACACAAAATAGTAAATAGAAATCACGAGTTCATGAAAACCATTTTGCTTTTCATGCAGATGTTTGCAAGAAACATCTCGGATTCTTTCTCGAACATCTTACAAAATTAAATGCGTGAAAAAGCAAATTAGGAATTTTGAAAAAAATATCTATAAAACTAGTTTTTAAACATCGAATGGTTATGGGGGATCCATCTGTGTAGAATAGCAATCAAAGGGGTCCAGTGGTAAAAACGGTTGATAACCACTGCATTAAACTATCAGCAAGTAAATGAAAAAAATCCAAGATGGCCACTGATTACAAACACGAGAGGTTGGAGATTTGATAACGAAAAATACTGCTGCTGGTTTCCTATGTAAGACAGTACAACCTGTGTATAGACCGGCTGCTATTCGAGATCAAACCCCAGCAAAGCCACCCTGAAGGGTTGGTAGAGATGATAATTTTGAGGTCCTTTTGCAGGACGGGAAACAAGGAATTCAGGTAATGTTTTGGTTTTTAATTTCGGACATCCACCCCATAGTTTGAATGTAGATAAGTGGATAGATGAATATATGAATATGAAAATAGAAGGTTTTCTGTCTGTCTGTGAGACTGTCTATCTGTTATCTATCTATTTGTGTGTCCACCTGCCTCTCTATCTATCTATCTATCTATCTATCTATCTATCTATCTATCTATCTATCTATCTATCTACATAAACCTGTCACTACATAAACCTGATGATTGCGCAATGCATGAAAGTACTAGTTTATTTCAAT
>NC_069006.1:10911055-10912479 GCF_001194135.2 Octopus bimaculoides | reverse complement strand
GTGTAGACAACAAACAGATGTATTAGTTTAACGCTCGGAAAGTGAGAAAGTCTGTAACGTTTCGAGCCTACGCTCTTCAACAGAAAGGAACACAGAAAGAAACAAGGAGAGAAAATAAAGAATGTGTAGCGGCTAGCGATCTATCATGGCGAATGCCGGACAGAAAGGTCACACAGGTGAGCTAGGAAGAAGGAGAGATAATAAAGTAGTGGTGATCCCAAAACGAAAGTGCGCGTCCGTATGTATAAGAGAGTATGTATGTGCGTGTGGAAGAGGGCTGGTGACCTTGACGTGTGCGTGTGTGTATGTGTAGGTGTGTGGATTATGGTGTAAGTGCTGGGAAGTGGTCAGTGCTTGTGTGTACGTGGTGGTGTGATGTGATGTGTTGTGTCGTCTTCCTCTTTCTCTTCGTCATCCTCTCCCTACTCTTTCTTCTCTTTCTCCTCATCTCCCTTCTCCGTCCTCCTCATGTTCCTCCTCTCCCTCCTTATCCTCCTTTTCCTCTTCCTCCCTCTCCTCCTTCTTCTCCTCTTGCACCTCTTCCTCCTTCTCTTCCTCGCCCTCTTCTTCCACCTCTCCCTCCTCCATCATGTTCGTCTTCTACCTCCTTCTCCTTTTCCGCTTCCCCCTCTTTTCCCTCTCCTCTTCCCCCTCTCCTCTTCCCCCTCTCTCTTCACCTCTTCCTCCTCCCCCTCCCAGTATTGCTCTCTTTCTTCCTCACTGCCCTTCATGCCTGTCCACACATCCCTATATCTCCCTCTCCTATGGACATATATCTCATATATCTCCGAATATCTTTCCCTCTCTGAATCCTTCACGGTCTCACCTCACACCCCACCCCCTTTAATATCCTCCCCCCTCCAATCATTTAAAAGTTTCTTTGTTAACATTTAGACTGCCTTTTCGTCATAGTATTTGGTTTGCAAGGTTCATGAAACAAATTTTGTTGTATCTTGGGAGGGTCGTTATGTCAATAATAAACACACGCGGAGCCAACATAGCTCAGCAGTTAGAACACTGGTCTTGTAAATCAGGGGTCGTGAGTTCAATTCTCTCTGGTGGCTTATATTTCTTTCTTTTAGGGCGGCGAGCTGGCAGAAACGTTAGCACACCGGGTGAAATGCTTAGCGGTATTTCGTCTGCCGCTACATTCTGAGTTCAAATTCTGCCGAGGTCGACTTTGCCTTTCATCCTTTCGGGGTCGATAAATTAAGTACCAGTTGCGTACTGGGGTCAATGTAATTCACTTAATCCCTTTGTCTGTCTTTGTTTGTCCCCTCTATATTTAGCTCCTTGTGGGCAATAAAGAAATAAGAAACGTTAGCACAGCAGGCGAAATGCTTAGCGGTATTTCCTCTGCCGTTACAGTCTAAGTTCAAATTCTGCCGAGGTCGACTTTACCTTTCATCCTTTCGGGGTCGATA
>NC_069006.1:10908223-10910919 GCF_001194135.2 Octopus bimaculoides | reverse complement strand
TTTATAGCTAGTACTTATTTTATAGGAGTCCTTTGCCGAGCCACAAAGTTATGAGGACATAATACCGACTGAGAGGGACAAACACAAAACGCACACACAAACGTAGGTATATCCGACGGTTTTCTTTCAGTTTCCGTCTACTAGATCCACTCTCTAGGCTTTAACTGGCTCAAGTTTATGGTAGAAGACACGCACACGGCGCCACGAAGTGAGACTGAACCCGGAAACATATGGTTGGGAAAGCAAACTCCTTTCCATAGAACCATTTTACCATCTTTGATTAATCATTCGATTAATCAATCAATCAGCTGTGTTTTGTAGACAGACTGACCTGAAGCTGTTATATTTGTCTGCGACAAACAAACCTGAAGCTGACATAGAACAGAGAGGGCAAGTCATTGGCGAGGTCGCGAATTGCGATGATAGGACTTCCACAAACCTAAGAGATTTATTGATTAACTAAATGATTAATCAAACAAACCCTTCAATTGAAAAATCAACACAAAAATTGAAACGGGACCAGTGCGTGTGGTTATTATTGGCATAATGACCAACGATCCGCAAAATGTTTCGCCTCAAGAATCCTGAAAGCCAAATACACAGACGAAATGTTTAGATTACCGTTCAACTTGAATAATTCATCTCATAATTTATCGGTAAATTCTATAAGACCTCTGCAAATTCTTCGCTCGCTTGATCATCAAAGACTCTTTTTCTTTTTTCTTTTTTGTTGTTGTTTGTTTTGGTCATCAGACTGCGGCCATGGTGTCATTTTAAACCTGGTACTTTTTCTATTGGTTCTTTTGCCGAACCGCTATGTAAACACACCATCACCGGTTGCCAAGCGGTTGTGGGGGACAAGCACAGACGCAAAGACACGCACGCACACGCTCACACACGCACGCACACACATATTGTGTGTATGTGCAGGTGTGCTTGTGCGCGTGTACGTGTGCATGTGTGTTCATGTGTATGTGCGTGCGTACATGTGTGTAGGTATGCGTGTGTGTATGTGTGTGTATATATGTGTGTATATGTGTGTGTATAGGTGTGTGTGTGAATGTATGTAGGTATGTGTGTTTGTGTGTATTATATGTGTGTGTAGAGGTGTGTGTACGTGTATGTATATACATGAAGGTATGTGTGTGTATAGGTGTGTGTGTGCATGTATGTGTATATATAGGTGTGTGTACGTGTGTGTATATGTGTGTACGTGCGTGTGTGTGTGTGGTCGCTCTTGAGCGCTTCTGGTAACATGTGACAGTAGAACCTGTTGTTGGGTCGAGTCGACGGTGAATAAACCGGAAACTCCATCCGACTTGGCTTAATGAAGAGGAGGATAATGCGGTGGACTCCTTGCCAACTGAAATCAGCAACAACATCAACAGAATCTATGAAATGTAGAACTCAATACACGATACAAGTGTAGCGTTTTGTCATACTTTTGAAGGGCTTTTAACCTTGTTAAGTAACTGCTTGGCATGGATCAATGGCGTTTCCTGTGCCATTGCAGACATGAATTGCTCTTTCCTCAGTGCAGACGACCCGTAGGAAATGTCCTTTTGCACCACAATTTTGATACTCAACTCTGACACCAGAAGTTCTTTGGTGATGACCCTCATCGATTTCCTGGCATTATCATCAATAATGTTTTCAACGTCTTGGATGAACTGCGGCGTTCTTACAATATCCAAAATCTTATAATTTTCATTTTGTCTCTTTGATACAGTTGAAACATTCCCGCCAGAAACTTCTAATTCCGTCTGAACTTTGTGTACAAAAGATTTTGCAATATTTCCAAAGTTGGCAATTTCTAAATCGTTCTTTTCATTTTTCTTTTTCGTTTTTTTTTTGTCCATATGGCAACCATGACTACATATCTTTTCATTTCTTGTGTTAGCATTTTATCTGCTTTGGGGAATCTGAAAGGAAAGCAAACCTTTTGATTGGTTTGGAGAGTGAAACACACTGAAATATCCCTTGCACCCTGTAAACAAACATATCTATCTATCTATCTATCTATCTATCTATCTATCTATCTATCTATCTATCTATCTATCTATCTATCTACAAAACACTGTCTCTCTCTCAGTCTAGATATATCTATGACGCTCCAAATGGCTTCAGCAGCAACATCAAAACATTATTTCTCCGTATATCTATATACACACGCATCTACACAAATCTGTATGCGTATACCGATACGAGTTGGCATAATCGTTAACACGCCGGATAAAAAGTTTAGCAGTATTTCATCCGTCTTTATGTTCTGATTGCAAATTTCACCGAGGTCGATGGAGTAAGACATAACCTGAGTACAGGGGGTCGCCTCCAAATTGCTGGCCTTGTGCCTATAGTAGAAAAGATTGTTAAACAGCTGTATAAATACCTATACATTTATACGCATGCATCTGTACAATTATACACACACGTCCATAGATCAGCTCAAATTCACAGAGCATACAAATACACACACACACACACACACACACACACATACACATACACAAATATCATACCATTATCATCATCATCACCGTCAATACAATAACCAGATCTCTAATACCACCACCACCACCACCATCGCCTCAGTCACCGTCACTTACACCCCACAACATTATATATATATATATATATATAAATACATACATATATGCATATATACATACATATATATATATATATATATATATATA
>NC_069006.1:10906690-10907648 GCF_001194135.2 Octopus bimaculoides | reverse complement strand
ACAAGACAATTATATACACACATCTATACAACTATATACACTCTCATCTATATACACCTCTGCTGAGACATCTACGCACCAATATTGTATCATTTCCATCTCTTTAATTTAATGGATGTGACAATCGCTTGTAAACCTGAGGAGCGAGGTTCAAATGACAGTGGCCGCTGTCACCATTATCTCCATGATTGATGATGGATTTCGCCAAACAGGTACGGTTTCGATTTCGTCTGTTGTTGTTGGTGTTGGTGGTGGTGGTGGTGGTGGTGGTTGCGGGGAGAAAGTGATGGTGGCGAGATGGTGTGGTGATGCGGTGGTGATGATAGTGGAGTGGGTATTTGTTGTTGTTGTTGTTGGTGGTGGTGTTGGTAGTGACCTCTGTAGTGGCGGTCGTAGTATTGGTGGTGGCAGTGGCGATGGTGGTAGCTAGTGTTAGTGCATTTGTGATGGTGCTGGTGGTGGTAGAGACAGCGTGTCAGTGTTGGTGGTAGTGGAGTTAGTGGTGGTGGTGGTGGATGGTTGAGATGGTGGTGGTGGCGGGGATGATGGTTGATGTCATGTTGGTTGTGGCTGAAGTAGTAGTGGTTGTGATAGTGGTGGTGATAGTAGCAGTGGTTGTGATAATGATGGTGGTAGTAGCAGTGGTAGTAATAGCTGTGGTGGAGGTGGTTGTAGAAGTAGTGGTAATGGTAGTGGTAATAGTAGTGGTGGTAGTAGTAGTGGTGGTGATAGATAAAATTCACCACCAGCATCATCACCACCACCACCACCGCCACCAGCACTATCATTCTCCTTTTCCTCTTCGTCCTCCTTCTCCTACTCCTTCTCATCATCATCATCATCATCATTATCAACATCGTCGCCGTCGTTATCACTCCTCCCCACCATCACCACCACCAGCACTACCACCATGCTCCTATTCCTCTTTTTTTCCTTCTCCTCCTCCTCCTCCTCCTCC
>NC_069006.1:10902915-10905642 GCF_001194135.2 Octopus bimaculoides | reverse complement strand
AAGAAAAACCCCGAACTTCAAAGACTTTTAAAGAAAGATCTAAAGCAGGGGTTCCCAACCGGGGTCCACAGAAGCTTTAAGGGGATCTACCAGTAGAAAATTGTAATTTATGGGTCCATATATAAATTTTATTTACTAGGAGAGGTACCTGTATTTATTGAAATTTTCAAGATTTGAATTTGGAATTTATGTGAACGAAATTTATGCTAAATTTATTTATGTCAACAAAATTGTTTCATTGTTTGTTTTTACTAACCTACAAACAATTTATTTCAAAAATTTACATGTGTCTATATGGGGTCCACAGATGATAAGATAGCTCACAGGGATTCCCCAAGCAAAATAACGTTGGGAACACTTGATCTAAAGTTACAAAATATTCTTTTCAATCTTGGTACAAGTCCAGCAATTTTAGTGGAAGGAGTAAGTCGTTTCTTTTTGTCATTGAGCATTGAGGTGGTTGTGTTGCGTGCTAAAAATAACAGCTAAATAAGATGTTTTTGGATAAATCTTTTAAATTAAAGTTTATTTGTCAACATCTCGCTCAGAAATTTAAAAGTAACTGTTTTTCTCTTTTAAATTAACATAAACATTTATTTACATGAAAGAAAATGCTTTTTCTTTTCCTACTCTAAGCACAAGGCTTGAAATTTTGAGGGAGGGGCCAGTTGATTAGATTGACCACAGTACGCAACTGGTACTTAATTTATCGACTCCGAAATGATGAAAGGCAAAGTCGACCTCGGCGGAATTTGAACTCAGAATGTTAGGACAGACGAAATACATGAAAGAAAATCACCAGAAAACTTTCATTTAATTCTTCTAAATCTTTCTGTTAAGAGTTCTAGTGTGTTTATCGCATGTAACGTGTTGTTTATCGCATTTGCATTAAACAATGGCGGTTGTGAGGTGTGCTAAAAATAACAGCTAAATAAGATCTATTTACATCGAAGAAAATTACCGGAGACATAACCCGTGTTGTTTACAATTATTGACAACACGTGCTATTTTCAGGATGTTGACGACAGCTTCCAAATCCTGTTTCCTGACTGGGTGAAAATGATCAAACTTTAAACCTTTATAACTTTTTGAAAAAATGAAATAACTCCAGCAATTCAGTTTGGGCAAGTGTATTATTGTGCCAAATTTTAAAGTTTTCGGTAAACTTTAATTTTCCAAATGCTGTCAGCCAAACCGCTAAGACCCGGCCAGCAATTTTAGTGGAGGGAGGGAGTCGATTCCACCGACTCCAGTGCACAACATGTACTTATTTCCATCGAACCCGAAAGGATGAAAGATTCAGTCAACGAAGTATTTTGTCCGGCGCAGTTTAACTGCGGCTATTTATGTTTGTCTTTGTCGTGTTATATATAGAGCGTAGTATGTATGTAGTTTTATATGTAATGCATTAAATGTATGTACGTATATTTACGGTAACGCGACAATTCTTATTGTTATTATTATTATTATTATTATTATTATTATTATTATTATTATTATTGAGGGAGAGAGCAGTACATACCATCAAAGTGACATTGAGGTAAAATATACGAAGCCCAGTATATCCATCATGACTACCCGCCTGATAAGGGTACACCAGGCACATGCATCACAACCATATGTGTACGACATAGTGATCTCATATCAAGATAAGCAGCTCATGACCTTGCAGGTGAGGCCCAGTTAGAATATTCTTCAGGTCGAGTAACCCGTCCTGCTCAAATGGTCTTTGAATAAGGGTTGTTTAAGGATGTTGAATGAAACACCCATGTTTCCAAAGGTGAATTATCCAAACTGTTATTATTAGTCTTCAGGTGAAGTGCTGGTAGAATCACTGATGTCAATGTCTGTTCATAAAATTAGCTCCATTCTGCTGTGATGACATTTAAGTCAACAAGTACAAACAATGAGGAAAACGAGATAGACGATAACGTAATCGAGACTGGAGATAACGAAGTTCGAAGTTGACGATGACGAAATAAAAAATTGACGACGACATAATCGAGACTAATGATAACGAAGCTGAGTCTCACATTGACGAATTTGAGATTGACGTTGGTGAAGTTTAGGTTAATAATGTCGTAGTTGACGGGGAAGCCCTGTAAATCAGAATTAAGGAAAGATGACAATAAAGCGAGTTAACTTCGTTAAAATCATTACGAAATAGACAGCAAGCGGATATTGTTGTGAAGTTTCAGGTTAAGGAGAGCGATACAGTAACTGGAAATAAGTTTGGGACATAATAGCCGACTGCTTAAACAAAACACTCATATTCCTATTGTGAATTTGTTTAGAAGAATACAGTAGAAACAATATCGAATTTATTCATTTATAATGAATTCTGACAGACTCGAAAGTGAATATATGATTGCTGCTACGTCTATTTCCTAAACAAATCTTCAGTCCACTCGAAATTGTAAAAGACAGAGGAGTAAAGAACCTCACTGTGGTATCGAACAACCAACCTCATTACCGTGCATCGAATTTCTAAACGATTTTGGGATCCTGTTGCATCAAACGAACGCAGGAATATCGATTGTAGGCTATCACTGATATTGGTATTTCCAAGATATATACAGCTAATTGATAGTCTGTCAATCTATCTATCTATCTATCTATCTATCTATCTATCTATCTATCTATCTATCTATCTATCTATCTCCAAACGTCCTCTCTTTCACTCTGTGTGTGTGTGCGTATATATATATATGTATATATATATATATA
>NC_069006.1:10900002-10900969 GCF_001194135.2 Octopus bimaculoides | reverse complement strand
TATATATATATATATATATATATATATATGTATGTATGTATGTGTGTGTATGTGTGTGTATATGTTTGTGTGTCTGTGTTTGTCCCCCAACATCGCTTGACAACCGATATTGGTGTGTTTACATCCCCGTAACTTAGCGGTTCGGCAAAATAGACCGATAGAATAAGTACTAGGCTTACAAAGAATAAGTCATAGGGCCGATTTGCTCGACTAAAGGCAGTGCTCCAGCATGGCCACAGTCAAATGCCTGACACAAGTAAAAGAGTAAAAGCGAGTACTGTTCATTACTGTATTATCATTATTCATTATTATACTTATTATTATCATTAATATTATTACAATCATCATCATCATCATCGTTTATTAATTTTTATTATTATTACCATAATTATTTTTATTAATATTATTGTCATCACTGCCACCAGGATTATTATTATTATTAACATCATCATCATCATCATCATTACCATTATTATTGCTAGAAGTTGTTTTCCCGATTATTATTATTATTACTGCTGTTACTTATTGTAATCATTATTGAGTTATCACTATCATTATTATTACTATTATTATTTACCATAAGTTATCAATGCTATTGCTGTTGTTCTTGCTATATCATCTTCATCATCATCATCACCACCATCACCACCACCACCATCATCATCCTCATCATCATCACCACTACCACCACCACCACCACCACGACCACCACCATCATCATCATCATCGTCATTATTGTATCGTCCTGTTTTTCTCTTTAATGCTCTTACATATCATTTAATGTTTTGTATGTGAGCCTTTGTGGCTGATAAAAGAATAAATTATTATCATTATTATTATCATTATTATTATCATTATTGTCATTATTATTATTATTATTGTTATTATTATTATTATCATCATCATCATCATCATTATTATTATTATTATTATTATTATTATTATTATTATTATTATTATTATTATT
>NC_069006.1:10892314-10897912 GCF_001194135.2 Octopus bimaculoides | reverse complement strand
ATATATATATATATATATATATATATATATATATATATATATATATATACATGTATGTAAATATGTGCAGGCATTTATGTATGTAGTTGTCTGTGTATATATGTGTGTTTGTCATATATACATGCTCACATATATAAATGTATGTATGTATATATATACACACATACACGCACATATACGTATATGATACAAGCATGCAGTTTATGGTGATCTACCTTATAGATTTATTCTTCCATTTTATCCGAATCCCTCATCCAGAAACTTGTGTTCAATAATCCATCGCATACGTGGCTTCTCTTTCTTTCACTTCGTCCCTCCTTCTCCGAATTTTGCTCTCTCATGCATACATACATACACACACATATTCTCTCACACACTCACACACACACACACATATATATAGACGCACACTTTCCTTTGCATACATACATATACATTCATATAAATATATATATATATGTATAAATATATATATATATATATATATATATATATATATATATATATATATATATACATATATTTATATGAATGTATTATATATGAACATCTATCTATCTATCTATCTATCTATCTATCTATCTATCTATCTATCTATCTATCTATCTATCTATCTATCTATCTATCTATCTATCTATCTATCTATGACCCCTAACAGGAAACCTTACATGCTAGAAGGAACAATCAAAATCCAATTAGCAATTTCGAAGCATTGCACGAAATTGTTCTTAACCGTGGTTTGGATTTTGACAATTTATTCTAGCATTCTAAGGTGTCCTGTTAGTGGTCATCTCTTTTGTGTATAAATGTACACGAATTTTATTTGAAAAATATGTTGTCTATTTAACTATTTTATGCATGCTAGGCCACTGGTAGGAAATTTCTCTTTTACCCTATAATTCTCTGTCTGTCTGTCTGTCTCTCTCTCTCTCTCTCTCTCTCTCTCTCTCTCTCTCTATATATATATATATATATATGTATATATATATATATACATACTTAAGTCTATGACCAGTCATAGAGTGACCAACGGTTTCGCATCCATAAAGGGGTTAGCCCTTTAGACGGCTCGCCAGGCTCTAAAACCAAAGGCATATCTAAGCCCTTTATGGATGCGAAACCATTGGTCACTCTATGACCGGACATGGACTTAACTGGATATAAATATATTACTACTCTATGCTTTAGAACAGGCATCAGCAACCTTTTGATAATGGGGTGCCAGACCAAGTACCCAAAAGCATTGCACGTGCCAACCTCATATTACCACTTTTATTAGGAGAGTTTATGCTTTTTGAAATTCGCTGTAAGAGAAATCTATTTTATTAATCCTTTAATAATTCAAATTGCATGGTAACAAATATAATTTTATTTAAAAAATTAATTGAATTGTTTTTTCAAATTATAAACAATAGAACAAAATTATAAACAAGTTATAAACAGCAGTTGCATTAAATTTCTATAAATTAATGAGAACCTTGTCCCTGTACATTTTTGCTTAATTTCTCAACATCAGGTGCATAATTTGTGACTTTTAGCTTCACGCAAGCTTCCGAATGTTGAATTGTCAGACAACTTCTTTGTGGACTCAACACAGATTTCATATGTGGAAAGATTTGTTCGCATGTATATGTTGAGCCAAAGGCTGAAAGCGGAGCATATGAGATTTTCTTCAAAGAACAGAACCTTTCAGGCAATGACATCCAGCATTTGAAGATGGCAACAGACTTCTCCAAGTAGCTTCTTTCAAGAGTTTTTCAAAATTCCACAGATTTTGTTTTTCACAATTCAAGTTGTTAATTCAACCATTTCCATTTCAAAACTATCGATGGGCATTCACTCAAAATGTGATAGAGCAAATGGGTTCGATTTCAAATCAATCAAGTCCAGTTTGACCAGAAAAGAAAATATAGGAGCGTAAGTTTCGAAATCTTTATCTCGCTTAGAAAATTCTTCTTTGAACGTTGCAATATATTTTTGAAGTTCATTTTTATCAACATTAAATCGATTTGAATAAGCTTTAACATTTGGAAAGTATTTGTATATGACGCCCCAAAATATCTTATTTTAACAAAAATCCTTTCCAGTTTTCAAAAATATCAAATACTGTTTGATCTCTCCATTGTAAATGCAAATTTAAATCATTCAAGTATTTGCTTATGTCAGTTAGAAACATCAATTTAAATAAGCAGTCTTCAATGTTCAATTCTGGGAAATATTTCTTTGCAAGGAATATTTTGATTTCTTCTAAGCATGATACAAATCTGTTCAAAACATTAACCCGACTAAGCTGTGTAGTGGGAGGCCTGCATATTCGCTGTCCAATTCTTACAGAAGGGACTTAAATTGTCTGTGAGTCAGCGAAGAGCGAGAAACTATGAAGTTAACTATTTTAACAACAGTCTCCATCACAGAACTCAAGCTTTGTGACGAAAGTTTTGAAACTAAATTTTCCTGATGTATAATGCAATTAAAACTCACTTCATTGTGTCCAATATGATTTTCAAGAAGTTTAACAAATCCCTTTTCCTTTCAAACCATTGAACGTGCACCATCAGCAGTAATACAACATATTTTATTTATATTAATGGCTTGATTATCGAAATAATTTACAAATGCAGTCAGAATGTCCTGTCCTGTAGTTGTATTGGTAAGAGGAATCAACATGATTCTTCCTAAATACGATCATTGTCACAGTTATCCTGCAGCAATTGCTAGGCTCGTCATGTCATTCACGTCTGTACTTTCATCGATAGGTGTCACTGAATGCAGCAGCATTTTGTAATCCAGCATTTTCTTTTATTGTTATCTTTTCAGCTATATCAGTTATACGTCTCTCAATTAATTTTGCAGAAACTGGTATTTCTTGAATTGTTTCAGCGTTTGATAAATCACTGAACAAAATATTAGCAATTCTTAGAAAAAACGTTTTTGATAAATTCTCCATCTGTAAAAGGTTTACCTTTCTCAGCCATACAATGAGCGATTGTGTAACTACATTCACTGGCTTTATTTTTGGTTCCAAGCATTTGAACAAAAACAGAAGTGCTTTTTTTCGTAACTAGAAATGACCCTTTTTATGGCTTGACTTTTCTCATCAGCGTTTTAAAATGTAGTCTGGCGTCTCGTTTGATAGTGTCTTTGTACACTTGATGTACGACATACGACAGATTCACAGCAGAATGCACACGCAGCACAATCATTTTGTTGTACAAATCCATACTCAGTTCTATAGAAATCTTGAAATAAACGAACGTCAAGTTTTTGTCTTTTGTTATCATCTTGGGACACTATATATTGATAATTAATATTAACAGGTGTATAAACCCTTAAACCAGATTCTACAATTAAAAAGAAATATAAGTAAATAAAAATAATTAGAATAAAATAGTTTAAAAAATGAAAAAAACAAAAAAAAAGGAAATAAATTTATTGAACAAATTTTCTTAATAATAAAAATAATTACATTAAAATAAAAAGTAAGAATAAACAGAAAAAAAAGACACTAAAAAAATCGAACAACTTGACTCACAAAGGAGAAATTGAAACCAAAGGAAATAAGTATAATTTCTAATTTTTCATGTTTGTCTTTGAAAACTCTTCTCACTACCGCTTTTTCTTTCCATTATAACATTAATGAGATAATAATTTTAAAAGAGTCTACATATAGACGACCTGCATTGTAGGAGCCCATTTTCAGAGTGTTCTTATTTAGACTGGCTGCTGTAAAGAGGTTAACTAATTTTAACATATGATCTGAACTGCTAAATATACAACTGATTTCCAAAAATAGGCGTTTGCGGCTCTAACTCCTGGCTTAAGTAATAAACTACATCTAAATGCTTTCAGCGCCAGCTTACAAACAGCAAGTTAACTGTGCTAACATTTATAATTTGGTATCGTCAAAATTATTTGTGTTCGGTAGTACTTTATTTTGAAGGAAATGTTATGCTACCGAATACAGCTAACTTCTGATAGTTTAGGTTAGAATAGATGGATCATAAAAAAAGACATGTAACGATGTAATTTCATTATTATGATATCGCTTCCTGATATATATAATTTACGTTAAATTTTTGCCAAGAGGCATGCATGCTATTATGAATTGGTTCAAGTATCACACATGGCACGCGTGCCATAGGTTGCCGACGCCTGCTTCTTTTTAGGATATATAATACACTGACAATATGTGTGTATGTGTGTGTGTGTGTGGTGTGTGTGTGTGTCTGAAATCATTCATACCTGTATGAATGCAAATTGCTGAGGTGGGGTACGTCAGATTAGGACAGACAAAAATTACCTGGCGAGGTATGAATGCTGAGCCTCTATACTGGGCAAGGTGTGGACGGAAGGTCTTTGGAGAGATTAAAGTTGTTCTCAAAGCACAACTTAAGAAGATGTTACGTGTCTGTCTTTTCTATAGCCCCTTCACTCTTTATACGGTGTTCCTGTGGCGCTACGAAGAAGGAAGGATATCGACTGACTATGAAACAAAGAGGGCCACTGAAAGAATATCCGAGACGTGGTACTTTGAGAACGGAGTGATGGCGGAATATTGAAAGCATAAGTTCCTCTGGGTCGAACATGTCTAAAGGATCACAGACCGATGCGGTTTCGAGGGGCATCCAAGACATTCGGAGGAGACCACTCGGAAGGCTTCCAAGACGATGTGAAGACGAAATAGACTTATACACAGGTGAGACGTAGACTGCTACCAAGAAGGATGAACAGCAACTGGTTGTGCTATAAGGGGCGATGGAAAAATAAGAATGTCACAACGGACGTATACCCGAAACGAAGTATTTTCAAAGCGAAAACCTCAAACGTAATGGGAAGTCGACTCATTATGAAAGTAGAGGTACTCCAGAGGTCCATACAAGAAAGATAGACGGCATGAGAAGCATTGACTATTGGGGTCGACTAAGAAAAATCAATCTCTACTCTCTGCGACGCCGCCAGGATCGCTACATCATGTGTGTGACGTGGAAAATATTGTATTCCATCAAAATTGCACAAATGATGTTGGCATCAATTTTAAAATCCATCTAAGACTTGACCCACGTGCTATCCGCCCACTACAAAAATCGAACTCGGTATACATAGCAACATTACGTCACAATTACTTTACCGCAACCGGTCCAGATCTCTTTAATACCATATCAAAATACGTCAAAACGGAAACGGATCCCATACAATTCAAATGTTCACTGGACAAATTTCTTCAAAAAATCCCTGACCAACCTCCTACCCCGGGATATATCTCCAACAATACTAACTCTTTGCTAGAGTGAGCCATGGAGCCCCATATATGACAAAAAGACTTCACCAGGTGGTGCTATTAAGTTAGACATGACCTGGGTCTATACTGGTCGAAACCTATCAATGTTATCAAAGTTATATATATATATATATATATATATATATATATGTTGTTGTACTTGGGGATGGTCATATTGCCAGTTTAGCCAATAAAAACACACGCACTGTATATTTGGTGTTAATTTTTTTTTTTTTTCAGCTTTATATTACATTAATCTTAATCTTAATCTTATTTCGGAAGACCCCTATAGAGAGATGGAGTGGATGGACCAGAGCCAT
>NC_069006.1:10889216-10889732 GCF_001194135.2 Octopus bimaculoides | reverse complement strand
TCTTACAGCTGTTTCTGGGAAGATCCAGTACTTCCCTTCATCGGAGACATAAAAAATAAAGTAATCTATTATTATATCCATAGGCGGATATTTTTAGTATGAAGTGGTAAAGAGTGTGATGTGCTGAAAAAAGAGAGAACAGTATTTGAAGTGTAGTTTCATTCCAGTGGTAAATATCCGCGTAGAAATTCGTGCAAATTAATCCTTGTGCGAATAATCCGGAAATTTATGTTGGAACGAGAGTTGATATAGCTTAGGTAGCAGAGGTATATATATTCCATCTTGCAATAGATTTTTGCTTGTTTACTTGAAGGATGTCCAAGTCAAGTGAAAAGTTAGCGGTAATTAGGTCAAGTCAAGACGATACAATGTGGAAGGGGATAGAGAAGATATAGAGGCTGAGGATGGTAGCGATATATTTATGGTCAGTTGGTCTTAACAGGGTAGAGGGGGAGAGTATATAGAGTGTATCCTCTGGGGTTTGGTTAAATCCAATACCCTCCTCAACCTTATATA
>NC_069006.1:10882017-10882549 GCF_001194135.2 Octopus bimaculoides | reverse complement strand
GAGAGAGAGAGAGAGAGTGAATGAGAGAGTTCTCTATCAGATAATGTTTATAGCTTGTAAAATATATTTTAATATTATTTACACTTAATAAGGCGGCGAGATGGCAGGATCGTGATCTCGACGGGCAGAATGCCTAGCGGCGGCATTTCGTCTGTTACTGCGCTCTGAGTTCAAATTCTGTCGAGGTCGTCTTTGCCTGTCATCCTTTCGGACTCAATAAAGTAAGTACCTGTTGAACACTGGGGTCGATGTAATCGACTCATCCCCCTCCCACGAAGGTGGTGGCCTTGTGCGAAAACATCAAACCAATATTATTTACAATTCTTGCATTACCACACACACACTACACACATATATAGGTACATACATGCACATATATTTATGGATACACACACACATATATATACTTTCACACATAAGTACATAGTATGCGACTGTACACATGAATCCATCACATATACATACATATATTCCTATCTATATACATACATACATACATACATATATATATATATATATATATATATATATA
>NC_069006.1:10879943-10881668 GCF_001194135.2 Octopus bimaculoides | reverse complement strand
GTAAATTTCAACCGTCTAATTGGCTATAGAAATGCTTGTGCAAAACAACTTTTTGCGCTGCCCTGATTATACATAGCAGGGTAATCCCTTTTAGCAGGAGCTAGGACGGCAATTTGTGATGAAGCAATTGCTGTCGATCTGTTGCTACACAG
The DNA here is from genome assembly GCF_001194135.2 of Octopus bimaculoides. Taxonomy (NCBI): domain Eukaryota; kingdom Metazoa; phylum Mollusca; class Cephalopoda; order Octopoda; family Octopodidae; genus Octopus; species Octopus bimaculoides. Next base: position 10,881,516 of record NC_069006.1, on the reverse strand, counting down.
TTCTGCCAGAATTCTATCAGTTTGGGCAGTAGATGTTGATGCACCATTTTGCATTATGTTCAAAGTGGCTTCTGGAATGTGGTGAATTGCTGCAGTCTGTTGCTGTCTTTTTAAACCGGTTGCTTTCTTTCCCCAGCAAGCTGTCTTGTTTGGAGGCATAATCTATGTATATATTAAACAGAACAACAAAAGTTATAACAGATGGCAGGGTCGGTACTTTTCACATTTCTGTAATTTTTCAGATTAACACCCGCACGATTACCCAACTCTAACCCTAAAAGCCTAAACTTAACTCTAATCCTAACCCTAACACTAACCCTAACACTAACCCTAACCCTAAATCTTAACCCTAAACCCTAACCCTGACCCTAAAACCGTAACCGAAACACTAACCCTAATCCTAACCGTAACCGTAACCGTAACCCTAAACCCTAACCCTAGCCGTAACCCTAAAACCCTAACCCTGACCGTAAAACCCTAACCCTAACACCCTAGTGAAAATCGTGGTATATTTACCAAACATTGACGAACATGAGTGCGCGTGTATGCATTTGAGAGAGTGAGAGAGGAAGAAGGAGACAGAGGGGAAGAAAGGAATAAAGAACGGGAGCAATGAAGAGAGAGAAAGAGAGGAAGGGAGAACGGAAGACAGTTATAAAATAGCAATGCATGCACGTGTTTATATAAGAAACACAGAAACTAAATCTTATATCTATAATGTTGATGTGTGTATGTGTTTATGTGTATGTTGTTGTCCCAGATCACGTTTGTGTGGTTGTGTGTGTGTTTTTACGTATCTATGTTATGAAAGATAGGAAAAAAATACTAAGAGGAAAATTTAATCTATGACTTTGTATGTATCACTTTCTCTCTCTCTCTCTCTCTCTCTCTCTCTCTCTCTCTCTCTCCCTCTTTTACTCTTACTCTCTATATTATATGTTGAGCGCGTGATGGATGTGTAAGAACGCCGGACAGGTAGAAGGGAAGAAATATAAAAGTTGCTAGAAACAACAGCCAAATCTCCCTTAAATCACACAAAGTAAACGGAATTTTAAAAAATCTAATTACTGCACTGAAAAGTTCACATCGAAAAAATTCCATTGATGTAAAATTTTTACGAAAAAGTGGAAACTGGATTTCTATAAACTTTTAAAAAGGCTTCACACAGACACACATCTTCATATAATAGGCATTGTACACATACACATATATACTCACGTATATATACATACACATGTGTGTATGTATATATATGTACATAAATATGTATGTATATATATAAATATAGATACATAAATATGTATGCATGTGTATATATATATATATGCATGTATATATATATATATATATATATATAAATTTAAGGAATGGAGAAAACGCATGTTATATTCTCCATTCCTTAAGTTTTTAAATATACTCAAATACCCAAAATTTCAAGGAGTTCCTGCCTTAAAAACAGGAACTAAACCACAGTTATTTTGTGTTCCTTGCTACATTGGTTTCTATTAACCCATTTATTCTATCCGAAGAATTTTTATTCATTAAGATAGAAGAAATACACATAATTATATAT
>NC_069006.1:10878302-10879588 GCF_001194135.2 Octopus bimaculoides | reverse complement strand
ACACACACACACACACACACACACACACACACACACACACACACACACACACACAGTGTTTATTGTATAATAAAATATACATGAGTGTGTGTGTGTATAGAGAAATAAGTAATTATCCTCTGCATCTCCTTATATTCAACATCACTTTACATCGTTTTTATTAAACTGACATTCACCATTTCGATACGTACGAACACATCAACACCAGCAACTACAACACCAAGAAAAGAAAACGAACAAGAGAAAGCAGCAACCACAACACCACGTTGCATTCTTTTACCTCTTTTATTATCATTGTGCTGGCTACAGAGCTATCGTGTGGTGTTGAGTTGGTGGGTTGGCTAGGTTGTGTCTACTGCGCATTTTAATGCTGTTGTCAAAATGGTGGCTACTTAAAGTGAAGTTAACTGTAACCGCGCGTAGGTTTTGTTAAAGTAGATCTCACACAAATGTTACACGCGCACCGGCAACATAGCCGCGTGTGTGTGTACATGCATATTGTACACACATGCGTGCAAGCATAGCTATACCACAGCACAGACTCAGATGTACACTTATAAATTTATATGCATGTATGTGCATGCATATGCGCACACCCACATATATATACATCATTGTATATATATATATGTATATATATATATATGTGTGTGTGTGTGTGTGTATGTATATATATATATAGATATATATACATATATATGCATATATATATATATATATATATATATATATATATATATACCGGAGTAAGCACATGAAATGTGCAACAAGGTGGAAAAAAGAGTACTCAAATACCAGAGGTAGAGTAATATGCTTTTAAATAAAGTATATATATATATATGCGCGCGCGTGCGCGCGTGTGTGTGTGTGTGTATGTATGTATGTATGTATGTATATTGTTTTACTCGTTTCAGCCATGCGGCTGCGGTCATGCTGGAGCACCATATATATATGTGTATGTATATTACGTAATATATAGTATACACCTACAGTTACATACATGTATATACAGAGAGTGGGAGAAAGAGAGGGAGAGAGGGAGAGAGGGAGAAAGAGGGAGACAGGGAGAGAGAGATGAAAGAGATATATATAAAAAGATACATAGATAGAGATAAATATATACACTCACATCTACACACATATAGATATATATATATAATAGATATACTCACACACGCCTACATAAATATATATATATTTCTTTTCACAAATAACAAGACCTTAATATCAATATAAATATTTATATATATATATATATATATATATATATATATATATATATATAT
>NC_069006.1:10873542-10878229 GCF_001194135.2 Octopus bimaculoides | reverse complement strand
ACACACACACACACACACACACACACACACATGTATGTTTGCTTGGATGTTTCCCTAAGTTAAGAGCTAAATGTCTGTCAATCCAATATTTTAAGAATTACATCGTTACCATCAGCACCGCCACCACCACCACCGCCACCACCATCACGATCATCGACAGTAAGAACAACAACAACAGCCATAAAAAACATCCATACCAGAAAAAAAGCAACACAAAACAACGTCGACAGAAATATGAACATCATTAACATCATCATCGTCGTAATCATCATCATCATCATCATCATCCTCGTCGTCGTCGTCGTCATCGTCGTTGTCGTCATCAACCTCTTCATCATCAACTTTATCATGAACATCGTCATCATAATCGTCATTATCGTCATCATCATCATCGTCGTCGTCATTATCATCATCATCATCATCATCATCAACTTCGTCGTCATTACCAACATCATCATTGTCATCGTCGTCGTCGTCGTCGTCGTCGTCCTCCTCCTCCTCCTCGTCATCATCATCATCATCATCATCATCATCATCGTCGTCGTCGTCGTCGTCGTCGTCGTCATTATCATCATCATCATCATCATCTTTGTCATTACCAACATCATCATTGTCATCGTCCTCCTCCTCCTCCTCATCATCATCATTATCGTCATCATCATCAGCAGCAGCAGCAGTGGTATCATCATCATCATCGTCGTAGTCGTCGTTGTCGTCGTCGTCATCATCGTCATCATCATCATCATCTTTGTCATTACCAACATCATCATTGTCATCGTCCTCTTCCTCCTCCTCCTCCTCATCATCATTATCGTCACCATCATGATCATGATCATCATCAGTAGCAGCAGCAGCATCATTAACATCGGCAAACAATACAACGGTATTATCAACAGCAACAACAACAACAACATTGACAGCCAAACAACAACGACCCAAATGGGTTTCGAACTAGCATCCGGATGCAACGTTCTCGTACAAATTGCTAGGAATAAGAGCCCCATCCCCCTACCATCTTTTAACGTGGTAGTCAAATGAATTAGGGATTCTGGTTTATCATTTATCTACCCAGGGTAGATAACATGGGGACACATGGGTAGTGTTCAGACTCATTTCTGGGGAGAGGGAAGGCTGTGTTTCAGGTTTAACCTACCTCTTACATACATACATGAAAACATACATATATATGAACATACAAACATACGAAAATACATGCAGACATATACATACAAGCATACAAACATACAAACGTACATACAAACAGATAATACAAACATACATTCATTTACACATACATACAAATATACATACTAACATACACACATGCAAACATGCTCACATACGTACAAAGAGACAAACATACAAAGATACATGCATATATGCATTTACATACATACATACATACACACACACGTACAAACATATGTAAGCAAAAACACCCTGTTGTTGATGTTGAAATTCCAATGAAAGAGCCTTGGATCTAGGTTAGAAACCGGCTCCTTCTCTATTGGCAAGAGATCTTGAAATGAAACTGAACACAGTGACAGACATACATACAGGGCAACTCCTTCGTAGCTTCCGGCTTCTGTATCAATAATAATTGGTACATTTGTTTATGTAAACAAACGCCTAAATAACAATTTGGGAAAGCTGGGCTTTTCACAAAAAGAAGTCAACCAGCTGACACGCATATAATTACTAATGCAATCTGTAAGCGGAACAGTGAAAATGAGCAAGACTTTTCTCAAGTTCACAGTTTGACTTTGTCTTTGGTATCTAAATTCCAGCAACGGACTTTTGTATATTTGTTAGAAGCCAGCTCTTCCCTTAGAGGAAGATTTCAAATAATTAAGGACAGAATACAAACACAATCCTGCAAGTGTGTATATGTGTGTGTGTGTGGTGTGTGTGTGTGTGTGTGTGTGTGTGTGTGTGAGTGTGCGTGCGTGAGTGTGTGTGGGTCTACATTTATCTTAGGTTCATTAATATACACTGCGTTGTGCATAAACGTTTAGCAATTATTTAAATTGGCTGTCGACGACGATAATACGATAAACAAATTTGTCATAAGACTTAAATAGCGATTGATTATATGTTTTCTTGAGAGGCTGAAGAATGGTAGGTTATTGTCTGTCGATGTGTGGCCAACAAAGCATGAAACACATCAGGGTAATCTCCTTTGCATAGAGAAAATAATCTCCATACAGACAGGATAACCTCTCTTTGTAGGGAGAGAGGTGCGATATGTATTCACATTTGTTTAACTCTTCAATATTCAGATTACTCTGTCAAATGTAATTCTCATTTATCCACATTTTGTTAATTAATCTTTCGCTATCTCATAGCTTCAAGATTTCAATGCTATGATTGTTTATTTTTACAATGACCTTGTAGGGTAGGTGTGAGAGGTCAGATCTGGCTGGTTTGTACTAAAAACCGGCAGAATATTTTGGTTTGATATGACCGGTTTAAATGCTAAAGGTTAAAGTTCCACAGCAAAGGGCTCAAAACTGTAATGTAACCACTTTCAATTTGTATATGTATGTGTACATGTGTGTAAGTGTGTGTATTTGTCTGCGCGTGTGTGTATGTGAGAATAGCAAAACGTCCCTAAAATAGAAACCTTTAAAATAAGAATTACCCTAGTCATAATTAGAATCCCTAAGATGGACAATCTCGCAATATCAATTTATGGTATAATAGAAAAACCAACAACCAACAACCATACTTCGCATGGACTTATTATTATTATTTTTTAAATTTTTATTCCTCCCACACAGAATTATTTTTCTATTCAGAATGCTGCAGGTAGTACAAGTCTACATTGTCTACCGGTAGCGCTACTAACACAAAGCGACCTGACTAAAATCCTTTAAACGGATTTATATTATTTTCCACTGTGTGTATTTCAGTTCTGTGTTAGAGTTCTAGTTTTATCAGACAATTTTTTCTTCAGAATCTTTTTTCAAAAGAATTTATATATTTTTCACTGTGTGTAGTTCTGTGTTACTTCAAATCCTACTTCGGGGTTTTTAATATTTTTCACTGTGTGTAGTACTTCCATTTCGCCACCCCTACGAGCGTTCGTAACCTCGTTACCACTGTTATAACGACACCGTTATACGGTGAGAGGTATCTTCGTAGCCACTGATATGTCCCGCATGGTGACGACGTATTTCATCGTCTGCGTGACTGGCCCGAACAGCGTACCTCGCTGACTGACACTACTTGCTGTGTCTGTTCACTATTTTTCAGTAGTGGATCAGCCCACTTTTTACTTGGGGGTGTCCGCCATAACGGCTATTTTGTCCTAAACAAGGTTTTAGGCCACTGCAGCGTAAGGGACTAGAAAGAAGGAAAAGAAGGGGGCCTACAAATTCAAGTAATAATGATTCGACAAAAAGCTTAACGGATTGAATATCAAAGACCGGAGGAAAACAAGACGATGTTAGCGAGTCCAGCAGTTTCGAGGAAAGAAGCTATTAGATAAGGAGTCATGACTAACAGGTAGTTCAACATCTTGTGGGTGGGTACATCTCTCTCTCTCTCTCTTCCTCCAGCTGTAACATCCTCGATGCACCGCTGGGCCAGCGGTGAAGCGACCAATATCATGTCTATATCTCATAACCACACAACCACCAATTAGCAAAAGCATGGTTGACTCTACGAAACCAAGCTTGTTCATCAGTGACGGTTAATCGTACTTTGCTCCTCCTTTCTCTATCTCGCTCTTCCTTTCACTTTTCCTTTCATACACACCCTCTCGCCTTTACTACCTTATCTTTTTCTTTCCTCTCCCCTTTTTCTCTCTTTCACTCTTACGCTATCTTTATCACCAATTTTTACCTCCCATAGTTTCTTTCGATCACTCACACACTATATATTCACATATTCCTTTCCATATGATAAAGGTAAATCCTTTTGTCCGTGCTGTAACGAAGAACAGTATCTCATTCTGTTCTCGGAGAATTCCCTTGTAAATACTTTAAAGAACGCGTTTATCGTTGCAAACATTGGCAAAAACATAACTTTAGTTCCTACAAGTAATTTCTACCAATCTATAAATCTATTCAACTCTTGACTGTCTTCTTACATTTCCTTTCCACTACATATATCTATTTCTACGCCTTTAAACTTTATTTCCAGTCATTTATCGCACTGTATTTCTCCACTCTTAATTTTCTGTGAATTTCTTTCTTGCTTCTACTTCTCTTTCTCTAAATTACCTTTGACGTTAAATCTATTAACGGTTTAAAACAAAAATTAACTTGCCAGCGTTCCCTTCATCATCTACGCCGTAATTACATTCGGTTAAAATGGCTTATTGATGTGTTTCGTTTCTCTTTTTTCCTTGACGGTATGATTACATTGTTTTACATCATTTTATTACCTCAGAAATAATACCAATGTTTTCTTTGAAACATATGTCGGAAGTATGAAGATTTGAATAACACCTACGTTTAACTCCATTTCTTAATTTATCTATGTTATACAAAAACATTTCACTTAACTCTGGAATTTCTACCTTTATAAGTAGGTTGTAACATCTTTGGCACTTATGTGAATTTTTGCAACCCTGGTAACTATTTATTTATTTTTTCCGCGTTATTTGTATACATTGAAAAAAGTACACATAGTTTTATGTATGTGTATATATATATATATATATATATATATATATATATAT
>NC_069006.1:10865299-10870331 GCF_001194135.2 Octopus bimaculoides | reverse complement strand
TCCATACTCTTTCGGTCTTACATCCACTCCCCTCTCTTTCTTTCTCCCTCACTCATTACTCTTACTTTTCACTTCTCTACGTTCACCCTCTCATTATCACACTCACCCTTTCTATCTCTCCTCGGCTTCCTACCACACACGCACACACACACACACACACACACACACACTCCCTCCCTCTCTACCTCTCTTTTTTTTCTCTCTCTCTTATTGTAAACTACATTTCTTCATTTCTTCATAACCTACCACTTTTATCTCACCATTTACTGTCACAGACACACACACACACTTTCTTAAACCCCCAATTTAGCTCCCTATACACACATACACGTATATACACGCATACACACGCAAACCCTTCCTTAAACACGTGTATATCTTGCTAACACACGAAGCATAAATACATTATCTGCCTCTTAAATACACACACTTACGTACATACAGGCATACATACGTACATACACATATGCACTGCGTCTATCTTAAACATGCACACATACATACCTGTACATGAACGCATGTACATATACACACGCACACGTATACATATATACACGTACATATATACGTATATACACACGCACATATCTGTATATACCCGCACATATATACTTATATGCCTGTACACATACACATATACTTACAGCATCTCTTTGTATCACAAGCACACAAATGCGTGCTACTTGTCTTTTAAACACACACACACACACACACACATACATACACACACACACACACACAAGCACACAACCTTTCTTTTAAACGCATACATACGATCGTTTAAACACACGCATATATACGCACATATACAGTATCTCTCGCTTAGAGAAACCTACACATGCATCAAACATATGACACACACACTCTCTCATGAACTTACACACACATAAACACATGCACACGTACACTCTAGCTCTCTCATAAGCACATACACACAGTCATATGCACACATTTTTACACAAAACCCCCTCCCTCTCTCTATTTTATCATATTATCTTCCATTCTCTTCCTCCCACCCATCACCCTCTTCTGTCTTAATCCGAAAACACCTATCCACACAAACACACACTACATACACCCCTTCCCTCTCTCTCTTTGTCTCTCCTTCTCCTACTCTCTCTATTCTCTTCTCTTACCTCTATTCAGACTCTGTGTTTCTCCGTCTTCTTTCACACACACACCGTCCATCCCATTCCTCTTTACGTCCTTTCCTTCTTTTCCCTACCACCACCGTCTTCCCTACACGCACATCCCACCTACACACATACACATACACACACTATTCATATGTATGCGTACACACACAGACACACGCACACACAACATATAAATGCACACGCACTACACACACTCAGTATGACTCTCCTCCCCCTCTCCCTCTACTCTCTCATTTTTCTGACCTCTACAATCTCCTCTACCCCCACCACACACAGTTCATCTTTCCTTCTTCCTCCCCGCTTACCCTAGTCTTGCTAATACCTCACACTTCTCCCCTTAACGCTCACAGTCACCACCCATCACCACAAGCGCTTACACAAACACACACACACGCCCGCGCGTTCACACATACACAGCCTATCTCTCCTCTCTCTTCTTCTCCTCCCACTTTATTACTGCAATACCTCACACCCTTCCTCTTACACAATCGCTATAAAGACGCAGACGATCAAAATTTCTCTCTTATTTCCCTATTCCGCCATCTTCTCTCTCTCTCTCTCGTTTCCTCTGCTATCCGCCTACATACACATTGTAATAGCCGCCAATATTTCCAGTCAACAATATCCAACGAAATATATAGAACTCGTTCAATATTTTACACAATTTATCAGTTTTTTTCTCTTTCCTTTCAATCAAATATTCTATTGTTTTTTTTTTTTGAAAATACTTTTTATTCATTCCATATACTTCGAAGCTCTTTAATAAAAGTTTCTTCTTCTTCTTCTTCTTCTTCTTCTTCTTCTCCATGATGATCCACCTCCGTTCCACCTCTTCGTCGTCGTCGTCGTTCTCTCACCCTCTTTTTTCTCTTTCTTCATCTTTTTCTTCAAAGGAAACCAGTTTTTCGACATTTCGACGATCGATAAAATAAAGTACCCGTACGATACTGGGGGTAAATGGAGTACGACTAACTCCTTCCCCCGCCAAACCACTAGCCATGAATCTCTAAATTAGAAACTACTATTTTCCTATGATTTTTCCATTTCTCCATTTGCATTTCTTTGTTATACATTTTCCTTCTCCCCCTCCTCTTCCTCCTCCTTCTCGTCTTCTTTCATTCTCCCTATCTCCTATACACGCTACAATTATAACCACCTCCACCATCACTTCCACCATCATCATCGTCGCTACCGTCATCATCATAATCATCATCTCCATCGTCCCCGTCGTCGTCCCCAAAATCATTATCATCCTCATCGTTGACTCACCACCACCACCAGAACCCCCCCCAACAACAACAACAAAAACGCCATGTTTACTATGGTCGTTATATACAACTATCATAATTATTATTATAATTATTATTATTATTATTATTATTATTATAATTATTATTATAATTATTATTAACATCATTACTACTACTACTACTACTACTACTACTACTACTACTACTACTACTACTACTACTACTTCTGTTATTATTATTGCCATAATTACAATTATTATTATTATTATTATTATTATTATTATTATTATTATTATTATTATATTTCTAATATTTGTTTTTGCTTTTGTTATAATAATAATAATAATACCATTCAGTATTATTATTATTATCATTATTATTATTATTATGATCATCATCATTATCATCATCATCATCATTGTTGTAGTTGTTGTTGCTATTATTTGCTGACGTATTAAATTCTAGACCGATGTTTCTTGATATTTTACAAGTGTAACTGAAGAAAGTGATTTTCATTCGGGATCCTATTTCACCCAAAGCACTTACTGAGCGTTTTGGGAAGGTGATCTCTACCTGCAGGGATTAGACAACAAGGACTGGTTTCTAAAGATATTTTTATTCCAGTCTATCGTCTAAGGTAAAAGAAATTGACTTCTTATTTTCTCTGATTCGCTCCTCAGAATGATGATACTAAACAAAGTAGGAGGAAATAATAAAACAATGCAAAACAGAAAATGAAAATAATTGTAACAATACAATAGGAATGTGCTGTAAAATACACAACAGCAACAAGACAAATAACAACGGCAGCACCAACAGCATGCGTGTGTATGTCACAGGGAGCGGAAACATGGCTAGAAACGGGCTGTCCTTTGTAAACGTTTATTGTTTTTCAAAAATAGAATGCTCTTGGTATGGAACATTTTGGGGAAAAATCGAAAGTCTAATACATTTTGTCCATTGGACTGGCATCGGACATTCACGGTCAGTCATTGAGGCCTGCAGGAGAAGAAATGTAACGTATCCATGCCTTTCTAAGAACACGAAAAGCTTTCTTATCCTACCCATTGGAGACAGCAGATATTTTAAGTGAAATATATTTGTTTGGGAGAGGAAAGTTATATGGTATTATATGAATCATCTTTAAAACAGATGAGGGAATGAAATGCCAGCTCAAATAGTACGCGGCTCAACTGTCCATATGGTGGTTCCATGGTATTTGAAGGGGAAAAAAAGACAACAATCAACGTTAAGGATATTTATTACGATATCGAGCTCAGACGGGTGTGGTCAGTGCAGATATACCATTTGATGATATATGGCCGAGTGGAAGTCACCATTTATATACGAGCCCTCATGATCGCACGAAACCAGAACAGTAGCCTGTAAAGAGTGTTGTCCTCTTCATAAACATCTGTGATATCAACATTGCTTTTATATTTGTTGATTTCTTTGAAGACAGAGAATATTTGGCTTTGCAGAGGTTTCAAAGCTATTTGCATTGGTTTTCCAATGTTCTTTACAAGATAGTTTTTACTTCTACAGTAGCTAGTTTACGATACATTTCTCGTTGCATAAAGCCCTTAACTCCCTGTATCCGTGGTAAATATATTATTAGGAGCAGACACGCTTGTGTGATTAAGACGCTCACTTTGCAAAAATATGATTTCGGATTCAGTTCCACTGCTTTGGGCAGATGTCTTTTAGTAGAGTCCAGAGACAACCAATGGCTTGCGAGTTCATTTGGTAGTTGGAAACTGTGTGGAAGCCCTTCGAATATATATATATATATATATATATATATATATATATGTATATATGTATGTATACATACATACATATATATGTATGTGTGTGTCTACGTGTGTGTGTGTCTATATATGTGCTTGTGACCCTAGCACTGATTGACAATTGGTGTTGGTTTATTTACGCCCCCGTAGCTTAGCAGTTTGGCAAAAGCGACTGATAAAATAAGTACTAAATTTAAAAATAAATACTAGGAACGATTTGTTTCACTAAGACACTTCAAAGGCAGTGCCCCAGCATGGCCAAAGTTCAATGAATGAAACAAGTAGAAGACAAATAAGATTCTACTTGTATTAATTTTCCAAATGGATATTTTTACTTCTACAGTAAAGAGTTTATGGCGATTTTCTTGTTACATAATATCCCTAACTCGCCATATTCTGGGTAAATATAACATTTAAGTGTAGTCTTAATACATATATTTACTTCTTTATTGCCCACAAGGGGCCAAGCACAGAGGGGACAAACAAGGACAGACAAAGGGATTAAGTCGATTACATCGAGCCTAGCGCGTAACTGGTACTTATTTAATCGACCCGAAAGGATGAAAGGCAAAGTCGACCTCGGCAGAATTTGAACTCAGAACGTAACGGCAGACGAAATACCGCTAAGAATTTCGTCCGGCGTGCAAAGGGTTCTGCCAGCTCGCCGCCTTTAATACATATATTATTACCTCCGCCTTAGCGAAAGTGGAAGTATTGTTTTCAGTCGCGTTCGTTTGTTTGTTTGTCCGTGGACAAGATATATCAAGAACCGCTGGATGGATTCGGATGAAACTTTCAAGGATGTTTGGCCTCGCGATTGGCACGAACTGATTAA
>NC_069006.1:10862367-10865246 GCF_001194135.2 Octopus bimaculoides | reverse complement strand
AATTTTTGAGAGCGGTCGGGTTCATTTTCGATATTCTCGTTTGTGAGAGCAGTCGAGTTTATTTCAGATATTCTCATTTTAAGAATCATCTCTGGCTAATCGTTGAGAGGACGTTGGTGTTGCATTGACGGATGTTTGCGATGTGACCAAACAGGCGGTTTGAGTTGTTTTTTGTTGTGTTAGACGTAAGTCATAGTGTTAAATATTTGTTTGATTGATTGTTACTGTTCGAATTGTTGCTAGTGTTATTTTGAATTGTTGTTTTTTCCCCATTGTGGGAAAAATGGAGAAACCGCCAGCAGGTGGCCCCAGTTATGCGGCTGCAACTGGAAAAGGGATAGACGTGGAAACGCTGGAGGTACGAGAAATAAAGGTTGAACCTCGAAAAATGAAGGAATGCGAGAAGTTGCTGGAAAGAGACGGAAATACACTGAAATTAACGCCGCCCGTGGAACTAACAACCAATGTAATGAAAAGAACGGTGATATATAAGACAATGAAGATAGCAACAAGGAAAGTAGAAATAGCGACAATACAAGCTATTGAAGGATGTTTGAAGACTATAAAAAGACTAACCACATTTATAACAAGAGGGAGAAAGTACGCTACTGTGGAGGTGTGTTTTGCATCAGAAGAGGAAGCAATTAAGCACTAAGATCGGAAGAATGGGTACTTTTGCCATCGTACTGTGGCAAACGTGTGGCCAGGGTGCGAGTTGGCAAAGTGCCCCCAGAGCTGAAAGAAGCATGGCTGATGACAGCCATAATGTATGACATGAATGAGGAGGCCAAGATACTGAAGGCCACAAGAACCCAAAGAGTTAACTACTGGGGATATGGAATAGAGTTAAACGTTCAAGCAACAGTGGAAGACCTAAACAGAATTGTCGAAGGGATAGTGTTGCCCGATGACGTAAGATTGAGAGTGGTGGTGGAGGGCAGGCCGCCTATATGTCATACATGTGGGGAAAAGGGCCACATGAAGGCGAGGTACCCCCAGAGGGAACAACAGATAGAGCAGACGGAGAGGCAGGAGAGCACGGGTCAGGTGGTACAGGTCGAGATAAAGGAGAAAGTAACAGAGGAGGGGTTCAGGGTGTTTAAAAAAAAGAAAGAGAATTGGGAGAGGGAGCTCTCCGCCAGAGCAGCAGAAAAAGAAGAAAGAAGAGATGGAAAAGGAGGAGACGAGAAAGAAGGAAGACAAAATGGTGGTGGATAAAATAAGCGAAAAAGAACTTGAAGAAGTGTTCAATGAGGAGGAGACATCGGTGAAGACACCGGTTGTTCCAGTGGAGGAAGAAAATTTAAAAACGCAAGTGGAGAGACTGTTCTGAGTGGTGGAAGTAAAAAAGAAAGTACCAGGAGCGGAGCAGGAAAAGAGAAAACAAATAAGAAAAGGAAGATTTCGATGGAATTTTGTGACGTACGCAAAAAGCAAGGAAACTGAAAAGAAAGTATTAAAGTTTAAACATATTATAAGAGTAAAGTTGCCTACGGATGTGTATTCCGAGAATGTGAAGGCCATCGTAGTTGACAAGGACACCTACAACAGACTAAAAGACATGTGTGGAGAAGGGATTGACCCGCCAGGAGTGATGGTGGAGTTCGATGAATTGCCACCAGTAGTGGAGCTAAAAGATTTAGAACGTTTCATGAGATATTAAAAAGTAAAAAATGTAAAATTGTTTTATTAAAGAAAGAAGGAAAAAAGTAAAATTGTTTCATTTAAAAAAAAGAGGAAAAAACGAGATTAAGAAAAAAACAATAAGATAATAGAACGATTATAAATAGACTATATAAACGTTCAAATGATACTGCATGGGAGTGGGGCCCATGCAGCCATTTCATTTTCATTCGTTTTATGTTTTTTGTCCCCACTGTGGTGTTGTGTCTGTCTTTGTAGTGTCCCCTTGTGCTGTGGCCGTAGTGCTCTTGTTTCTCTTATTTTCTTTCCATTTTATTTCTTACAATTCACTGAGCGTCCAGTAGAGAATATTCTAAGTAGAACTTAAGAATGGAAAAAGATGGGAAGCAAATAACCATTACCATATTTTTGTGTTTGCTCTATTCTAAGTATTAATCTAATGAGTCCGTGATATTCTTTCCGAAGTCATCCCTTTCAATATTTGCGTATTTTCCATATCAAGGCATTCTTCATATTTCTCTGCTTTTTGATATTCATAGTTACAGTATCTTCCATTTTGCTTTTTGGAAGAATATGCTATGCCTGCCAGAGAGGAAAATTATATAAGACTTATGTTTGCATATTGTATTCCATGCTTAAGTGGATCCCCTCGTTTTTGATGGGTGCCACAGCAGTTTTGATACATGGCAAACAAATGGGCGGAGCCGTTGTTGTGTGAAGAGCGCTTGAAGAATGAGCCTGGAGAACAAGAACTGGGAAATTAAGGACATAAGGAGAGAAAGAAGAGAGAAAAAGAAGCGACAGAAGGCTTCAGGTAAAGGGGGCCAGAGAAAAGGAGAAGGAGATAGAGAAGGAGGAGGTGGGTGGGCGAAATCAGAGAATGATGTGTGTGTGGAAGGAAGGTGTAGGGGTGTTTTTTGATTGGTTTATAGGTGACTTGTTTGCAGATATCAAAACACGATTCTTCAACATGACAGATTGGTTTGGAATATTGTGCATGCGTATGTGCATGCGTGCGAGCGTGTGTGTATGTGTGTGTGTGTTTGTGAGAGAGCGTGAGTGTGCGTGCATGTGTGTGTTCTCGTATGTATTAAGTGTAAATGATTTTTGTTTCTATTCGTATGTTTATGCAGGTTCATGCGTCTATACATACATACATGCATGCACATATTGCACATACACACACAATTTCCATATATATATGTGTATGTATATATATATATATATATATATAT
>NC_069006.1:10861604-10862267 GCF_001194135.2 Octopus bimaculoides | reverse complement strand
ATATATATAATATACGTGTTTAATTGTAGTTATATTAATGTATGTACACATATATTTGACATGTTTAACGTAAACAATTGCGTGTGTGACTGTGAAACACTGCACGCGTAGGTGTATGATGATGATGATGATGATGATGATGATGACGACGATCTTGATGACTATGCTGATGAGTAAGACGATGGTAACGATGACGGTGGTGGTGATAACGATGATGATGATGATGATGATGATGATGATGTGAAGCAATTACCAAGCACCAAACACTGTGCCCC
The DNA here is from genome assembly GCF_001194135.2 of Octopus bimaculoides. Classification (NCBI taxonomy): domain Eukaryota; kingdom Metazoa; phylum Mollusca; class Cephalopoda; order Octopoda; family Octopodidae; genus Octopus; species Octopus bimaculoides. The sequence goes on along the minus strand of NC_069006.1, from coordinate 10,861,992 downwards.
CACCTCCGGAACAGTTAGAAACAGTCTTTCAGACATGTTACATCCATAATTAGATTGCTGGGCAAATGTGCACAATTCCTGAGCATCGATAATGAGCGAAATTACATTCTCATAAATATCGTCACCACCATCACCACCACCGCCGCCACCACCACCACCACCACCACCAACATCATCATCAGCATCCATTATCATCGTCGTCGTCGTCGTTATCATCAGCGGCAGCAACAACTACAATAACCAAAATTAAAAAAATAAAGAAATTCTTCTAAGGAAGCGGGGATTCGTCGATTACTTCGACCCCAGTACTTTGCTGGTACTTTATTTTATCGAACCACTGAAAGAATGAAAAACGAAGTCAATCTCAGCGATATTAACTCTTCATATC
>NC_069006.1:10857725-10858366 GCF_001194135.2 Octopus bimaculoides | reverse complement strand
TATATATATATATATATTTACTATACTTACATACAATAGTATATTATATGTGTGTGTGTGTGTGCGCGCGTGTGCGTGTGTGACTGTGCTTGTGTTTCAAATATACATCCGCATATATGTGTGTATTTATAAGCCCACAAATGCATATACATCTTATCCTGTGTACATATATAATTATTTATATAATACACATATATGTGTTCATACTAGCACGCATATATACATATACATATACACAGAGACACACTGGAATCACACATTATATACATGGGTATGTTGGAGTATAGCTACGTATGTATATGATGCCTGTATGTATGCATGTATGTATGTACATATGTTTTATATATGTATGTGTGTGTGTGTATTCATACACACAATAACGCGCACACATACGTTGTTCGGGGTATGTTGTGTATACCTGGGTGTTATTGTTTTCACAAGTGCTAAAACAAATGTTCGCAGTTCCTTAACATATGGTAGAAGTGATAAGGCGCGAACCAGTGACCAGTGGAGCCAAATAATTTGATTAAACAATATCTGGTTGCCATGGAAACTCTGTCGCTGTTTATCCTTCTCTCTCTCTCTCTATCTCTCTCTCTCTCTCTCTCTCTCTCTCTCTCTCTCTCTCTCTCTCTCTCTCT
>NC_069006.1:10856199-10857079 GCF_001194135.2 Octopus bimaculoides | reverse complement strand
CGATAAATTAAGTACCAGTTACGCACTGGGGTCGATCTAATCGATTGGACCCCCCCCTCCCCCAAAATTTCGGTACTTGTGCCTAGAGTAGAAAAGTTTGTCCGTCCGTCTACCTGCCTGCCCGCCTGCCTGCCTGTTTGTATGTCTGTCTGTCTGTCTGTCTGTCTGTCTGTCTGTCTACCTAAGAGCAGCGACAGATGTAAACAGATTACGATACCTCACCAACACATTCTTCTCTGACCAAGGCAGCCAATTCTGTTGGAGACATATTCCTCACAGACACCAACCCACCGGAGGGGGGAACTTACTTGTGCCACGCTTCTTGCGTGATTCGCACAAGTCACCATTTCGTTCTCTGCTCTACAGCAGCGCTCCGCAACCGGTGTGTCGTGAAACACTGAGGCACCGCGAGACGATGCTAGGTGTGCTGCAGTGTAACGTGTATATAGTATTTTCCCCTATACTTTTGACAAGAACATAAGTATACCGCAAGTGAAAAGGGGTTGTAGGGCCATTGCTCTAAGAGATCCTCAACCATTCTAAAGCGCTTCAGCCCCTGACGTTCACCTCTTCCTTCCATGCAGATCTGTCTTGAGTGAAATCCTTCCATGACTTTCGGGTGATTGAAGCGTTTACATGGTGCACCAAAAACCGTATCCTACCATCACCGCCATCCGACACCACCACTATCATCATGATCTCCTCCATCACTACTCCCATCCGATCCCTCCACCATACCACCACCACCACCAACACCGTATCCTCCTCCAACCTCACCACCATCACCACCATCACCACCATCACCATCATCGTCACGACCATAACCGCGACTATCATGATCTCCACGATCACCCCACCACCGACCCTCCACTACCACACC
>NC_069006.1:10855100-10855778 GCF_001194135.2 Octopus bimaculoides | reverse complement strand
AGAGAGAGAGAGAGAGAGAGAGAGAGAGAGAGAGAGAGAGAGAGAGAGAGAGAGAGAAAAAGAAGTGAAAGCTAATGAACTCTTGTTGGCTGTTCTGTAGATGTGGACCAACACTGTAACTTATCCTCGCTCACACACAGACACACGCGCACAGGCAGGCGCGGGCTTCACGCATATATATATATATATATATATATATATACATGCAGGACAACATACTACATCGGAGATGAAGAACGATAACCCTAACACACACGTACAACCACGCACAGGCAGAGAGATAACTGCACATATACGTACACACACGTAGGAATATACACATAAATGTCGTATAGACCAAAGATAAAACAAAGACAGAGAGAGAGAGAGAGAGAGAAAAGGAGAGAGAGAGAGAGAGACAGACAGAGAGAGGGGGAGTGAAAAGAAATAAGCGGGGTTTGCCAGGCAATACAGGATATCCGGGAATTAAAGACAAACAAATATAAGGTTTTGTTATTGCGACACGCACACACACGCACACACACACGTACACTAACGTACACATACACGTGTACAAACACACACACACGAACGCACACGCATATACACACACACATCTGTCAGAGAAGCAATTCTAGGCTTATAATGTGCGTGTGTGTGTGTGTGGGTGTATGTGTGTATACATATATATATATATAT
>NC_069006.1:10850440-10851339 GCF_001194135.2 Octopus bimaculoides | reverse complement strand
GGGGGGGGTCGGAGAGATAAATAGAGAGGGAGAAAAACAAAGAGAGAAGAAAGAAAGGGAGAAATGGAGAGAAATAGAAAGGGGAGAAGTAAGAGAGAGAGAGATAGAGAGAGAGAGAGTGAGTGAGAGAGCGAGAGAGAAGGAAAGAGAGATAGAGATAGATAAAGCGAAGGAGAAGGAGGAGAGAGAGAATGAGTGAAAGGGAGTTTGAATGACTGAGCTTAAGTTCTAAAGCATGAATAGTTTGTGTTTTGGTAATTTGTCCCCTATTTTTCTAATGTAGTCCCGTTATAAATAATGTAGAGCAGTGGTTCTCAACCCGGGTTCATATAGACCCTTGAGGTCCATATAAAATTTTTGGAGGTCCATAAAGCAAAATGACAACAACAACAACAACAACCGCGATGGTAACAGCGTGGGCGAATACACAAAACACAGCGATACAGGAACGGTACCAAAAGTCGGGGATCAAGGGCAGCAGCAGCGGCAACGGGGGAGGGGAGAGGACTGAGGGGAGGATCATGGTGCTACTAAGAACACACACACAAACACACCCATACACACACACACACATACACACAAACACAGACGCAAACGCATACGCATATAAGGATACACATCGTAGAAGAACAGAATGGAATAAGGGAAGCAAGAGCACACACGAAGACGGAAAGTGTCGCTGAAGAGGTGACAGGTGTGTGACGAAAGATTTTTGGCTAATGGACATGAGTTAAAATAAATATAGTAATAAAGGAGTGAAGAACGAATATATAATGCGTGTGATTATTTGCCCCCCCCCAAAAAAAAATGACCGTCCCGAAATACAATATCTGTTTCAACACACGGTTTCACACCAAGAATCTTACAACACAAATTCATAAACGTGTGTGTGTGTATAT
>NC_069006.1:10843862-10845526 GCF_001194135.2 Octopus bimaculoides | reverse complement strand
TATATATATGGGCTCAAACTCAGCCACAGGCCCTGATGGATTCCAAGCAATCCTCCTAAAAAAATGCGAAGGCGTTCTTACAAGATCACCTCTGATTCTCTTCCAGAGTTTCCTCACAACAGGGAGACTTCTCAAAATGTTAAAGGAAGGCATAGTATGTCCTATCCATAAGGGAGGTAGCAGAGCAGATGCTAAAACTTTTTGTCCTGCCTCTCTAACCTCCCACGTCAGGAAGAAACTTATTGCGTTCCTTGAAGATAATGATTTGCTTCATGGCACCCATCATGGCTTTCGCCTTACCCAACTTTTGCAGCACTATGACTGGGTGTTGAAGCAATTAATGAATCGCTCAAACGTGGATGTGATGAATCTCGACTTTGCAAAAGCCTTTGATAAGGTTGACCATGGGATGATATGTCACAAACTACGGAGACTTGGCATAACCGGGAAACTCGGAAAGTAGTTGCATGACTTCCTAGAAGCCAGAAGCCAGACTGTAGCAACCAACGGAGCTTTCTCCAAGGAGACAGTAATAGAAAGTTGAGTGCCTCTGTATTTGAGGATTACATCATACAGAGCAAATGATCGTTTCTATTGTGTCAGCATGTTTAGATATAGGAAGAGCAGCAAAATATAAATCGATCCCTCTCGGAGCGATTCAATATATCCGAAATGAATGCGAACACAATATTATCAAGTTAAACCATAAGAGCTCGGTTTCGAAGAGAACTAATAGAATGTCTTTAATGCATGAACGCGGACTAAGAGAGCGCTAAGAAGAAATATTATATGCCAAGCAGAGTATTTAGACTTACGATGGAGTCAATGGTCCATGAAAGAATAACAAATATAAACATAGAAAGGCTACCTCAGTACATTTAGCTATCTCTCTATTTAAGTATGTTATAAATAAACTTAAAAACAAAAGCTAAAATAATTACTTTTATTAAATTACACGAAAAGCAATTATAATGAAAGTGTTATTTACTATTGAAATATTTGAATGTTCTTTCTATACTTTTGGGAACATTTCAACGTAAAATTGGTTAACGTATTTAATAATTTTAATTTTGAAGTAAATATATAATACATTTCCTCAATGCAAAGATCACGTTTAAAATTACCAGTACTGCACGGCGGAGCATAACTTTCAATGGACCACTTCAAATCATTACTAACGTTCCTGTCTTTCAAATCCCAAATGCATTTACTGAGATTCGTAGAATTACAATTTCATCCTTTATATACATATATTAGGTTTTCCGAAGCATATGTGAAGTTGTTTTTCACTGTAAAACATTGACCCTGCTTGAAAGAGAATTCCGATCCCTCAATTAGGTTCACTCATATACCACAGTTAGGCCTTCCGCATCTTTTTACTGAGGGCTTCAGTGTTGTCGAGTGTACTTGGGCTTGTGTTAGGAGAATTCTTCTTCATCTTCTTCTTCTTCTTCTTTTCCTCCTCCTCCTTCTTTTTCTTCTTTTTCTTCCTCTCTTTCTTCTTCTTCTTCTTCTTCTTCTTCTTCTTCTTCTTCTTCTTCTTCTTCTTCTTCTTCTTCTTCTCCTCCTCCTCTTCCTCCGCCTTCTTCTTCTTCTTCTTCTTCTTCTTCTTCTTCTTCTTCTTCTTCTTCTTCTTCTTCTTCTTCTTCTTCTTCTTCTTCTTC
>NC_069006.1:10840774-10842851 GCF_001194135.2 Octopus bimaculoides | reverse complement strand
TATATATATATATATATATATATATATATATATATATATGTGTGTGTGTGTGTGTAGCCATATATATATACATTTATGTATATAAATATATATATGCATATCTATCGATCTACCTATTTATCTATCTATACATCTATCTAATGCATAGACATACAAATAAAATACTTATACAGGTATTTAGATACAATACAATCATACAAAATCAATCTTTTATTCCTTTAGTATGCAAATATATGAATTTATAAATGCAATCTTTATCAATTCACACACACATACTCACACATACATATTATACTAGCCTTGAAGCCGCTCCTGCGGAATGTGTATTATGCTAGCTCCTGCGGAAGGCACCTTTGAGGCCTTCGGCCCCACTATCGAGCCGCTTCGCAGCCCTCTACCTTTGTGTAGTGAAACTTATTTCTGCAAATGTGTTTAAGCACTGATGTTGATCATAGTTTAATCAATAAGCATAGGAGTGAGGTAAATGCAATAAAAATAGGTGGGGGGGGGGGGTTCACTGGGAGCCCCATTTCACCGGCCCTCCAGAAACTGAACTCCTTGTGATACTCCCTGGGAGTTCATGGTATGAAATTCATTGTCGTTGTTCCGATTTGGTCAGCAGTAAAAATAGTAGGGTCAGTAGGCCCTAATCATGCAGCCCTTAAAAAGTAAACCCCCTTAGGACATTCCCTGGGATTAAGGAAGTTACTGGTTTGAGTTTCGTTGTCCTTGCACCAACGGTCTTGGAGGAGTTAACGAACATAAAAACGTAACGGACAGAGAAACATCACTCAAATTTATAGAATTGATATATACAATAATAAGCCAGTAAGTCAACTGTGGAAGATCTGCGGAAGGTGATCAGTAGGCTGTGGAGGGGTGGCCTTGGCACATCATTCAGCACAAACAGTATCGTTCTTTACCGTTCACACTACGAGATGCTGGAAAGTTCCTGGCTTTAAGAGTATCGCGAAAGGCCTCGTTGGAGACCCAACTTTCTGAGTTCTTTTACAGAGCTTAGATAAACTGAAGGACCGCTGCGATAAGTGTGTGAATCTGATAGGGGAATATGTTGGATAAAATCATAATTAACCAATAATCCTGTATTTGCTTTACTCAAAGAAAGGAACTTTTCAGCATTTCCTGGTATATTTTATGACTGCCATTGAGCAATCTCTTAAGGGAATTTGTATTGGTACGAACAAGAGAAGCCATGAAGTATATAGAAGTTCTAAGGATAGTAAGGGAGAAGAAGCTAGCATTGGAGCTTGTCTGGTATGAAAGTGGTTTTCGGCTGGAGAGTTACAGATGCCACAGTGACAGTTGAAGCAGAGAGTTCTTACTGCAATCGTACAGATAGGGTGCTCAGGCTCGGGGAGGGATTTTCCAGCCTGCTAGGTTGCTTACACCAAAGGAAATAAGTGACAGCGTCCCTAAGTAATTCCTGCAGGCGTAGACAAAGCTGGGACTAGCGAGATAGTGGGATTGTGGAACTCAGCCAACAAGGAGCCTGGATAAGGTGAGTCAGCTAAGAACAGTAGGACATCACTTGCTCGGAAATCTTGCGGGCTGAGCACTTGCGACTCAAGGCGGATGCGGAGGAGATAACAATAGCTTGACAGGCAGAGATAAAGACAGATACAGATGTGTGTGTACTCGTATGCCTGCATATGTATGGGAATGTATGTACAAAGGAATACACTTATACATACAATAATACAAACACACACACACACACACAAAGATAATGTGTGTGTGTGTGTGCATGTGCGCATGTATGTATGGGAACCTGCATTAGCAAAAATTATACCGTTTAGAGAAAGTGACAGAGGAGAACTAAATAACCAAGATGAGATTGGTTGAATACTTAACAATGTAGGTACAGACATGCATATTATTATTAATATTCTAAAAACCAAGAGAGAAGATGGAGATAAGATTAATAAAGGTTTATTAATATATTGACAAGACTAGACCTACAATTGCTTCAATTCATCACTTGCATTATAAAATCAACAAAATTTAATTCAATTTAACTAAATCAATTTGATTAATTACTACAAGCGAATAGCAATAT
>NC_069006.1:10839322-10840303 GCF_001194135.2 Octopus bimaculoides | reverse complement strand
TGTGTAGTAGACATATGCATATATGTATGTATGTATGTATGTATGTATGTATGTATGTACGTATATATATATATATATATATATGTGTGTGTGTGTGTGTGTGTGTGTGTGTATGTGTGTGTGTGTGAGAGAGTGTTTCTTTGCGGTGGACAGCAGAAAAGCCACCTACCCCGCTCTCTCCTTAAAGTTACGTATTCCTCACATCCACCTTTCTTTCCCTTCTTCAGCGTCTTAAAAGTTAGTTATGCGTATGTGCATGTGTGTGTAGTCTGTGTTTGTGTTTGTGTGTATGTATGTTTGTGTGCGCGCATGTATCAATGTATTTACCTAAGTATGCACTTAGCGTCGCGTGAATATCCGTGAATGACTGCTGTATTAACGGTACATCCCACTGCCACTCCATATTTGTTGCTTACACAACACTGTACTCCCCTGCCCTGGTATCAGCCACATTCACTATGCCACCACATTTTCCACACACTAACACTATTTGCACCCTTCTCATTTTATCAATTAAGAGCCCAACCCTCCTAGGAGGCCCGTTATAGATTTTTATTAAAATCTAGTTAGCATTTAACTGGATGTTAGTTTAACATGTATGCAAAGTTTCAAGATTGGTTCACTGGTGCAGGCAGCAAAATGGTAACAAACAGATTAACAGACAGAAATTGCCATATATGAATAAGGTGTTAGACCAAATGTGGCTTAGGTGAATTGAAGATATATAGAAAAATACAGAAAATAGGAAATATATAGAAAAACAAAATAGAGATACTATGAATAAAAAATAAATAAATGAAAAAATAAGATGTAAAGTTGAAAATTAATACGTGTGGCTGTTAAAGAAGAAGCTTGCTTCCGAACCACATGGCTCCAGGTTCAGTCCCACTGCGTGATACCTTTGGCAGGTGTCTTCTACTATAACCTCAGGCTGACCAAAGCATTTGGGAGACGGAAACTGTAAAGACGCCCGTCATATAT
>NC_069006.1:10834457-10836350 GCF_001194135.2 Octopus bimaculoides | reverse complement strand
TATATATATATATATATATGCATATATATACATGTGTGTGTTTATTATTATCAAACTAGTCTACCCATGACCCCTTGGCTTACTGACAGTTCAGGTTATAAAACATTGAAGCTGATTTCAACATTGCATTGAAATGAAAGTTAATTTTATGACGATTCAGTTAAATACATCAATTCGTTTGTGTCATCAAAGGTCTTGGTTTACAAATTAATATTTAAGGTTTTATTGATTGTTTACATCATCTTATAAAAACAGAACTTCCGGGATAAACTTGGACTCCAATAACAGCATTTATTTGTGGCATATATGCATTCTTGTACAGAAATGCAAAAGGAATTGTTATATAACGTAAACATAAAACGAATGGAAAAAATTTTCTCAGTATTATATATTCCCATGTCAGGGTTATGTTACTTTTAGAGTATTTTCCCATTACGCACCGTTTTGGCTATTTATGAAGGTACTCCCAAAAAAACCGCGTATCTTGGGGATCCGTGGTTCGATTTACGCGAAACCTATCTTATTCTGTTTGTATTCACGTTTCAGGGGCACTTACTTTCAATGTATTTTCCCATTTTGCGCCGGTTTGGGTGTATTAAATCAGACAAGCACGCACGCAAGCAAGCAGTCACAGAGTTTTAGTAGTAGTAGTAGTATATATATATATATTATAGCCCCTTGTGGGTAATAAAAAATCAATATATATATTAGGGTGGAGACACATGGCTTAGTGGTTAGAGCAGCGGACTCACAGTCGAGTGATCGCGGGTTCGAATCTCAGACCGGGTGATGTGATCTTTATGAGCGAAACACCTAAGCTCCACGCGGCTCCAGTAAAAGGTAATGGCGAACTTCTGCTGTCTTACGCCACACCTTTCTCTCACACTTTCCTCCCGTATCTAGCAGCCCGCCCGTGACGGATCGGTGGTATGAGCCAGGCACATCTCGAGAAGGAACAAACAATAACGTAGATACCAGGAGTTATATAAAAAAGTCAAAATATTTTATGTATTGGAGATGTATAAACGATTTATTGTAGAAATTTTAAAGAACAAAATCTGATATGGACCCCATGAATGTCCATTAATAAGATTGCTAGTTTATTTGAAAACCACTTCCCGGCTCTCCCTCTGGATTTAAGTCTGGTGAACCAATGACAAATTCGTCTTTCTTTGCGCTTCTTGCCGTGTTATAGGGTCTTCTGATATTGTCTTAAACAATAAATTGTCTCGATTTTATTTACATTCATCCACATGTACGTCTCGTAGGTTTCTAAGGAGTTTTGTCAAGATATTAGGAAGGTGTCATTCTTGGAACCCAAAGCTGTTACATTAACGAGTCCTAGATATAAGGGTACGAGAGTCGGAAGGAGTGACAGAAACCGTCACATACACACAGAGATAGATAGATACATCCTGACGTATAAATGTATATATGTGATTGAACACGAATTTACACAAACACGTGGTGTGAGATATGTGTACGTATATCTACATACATATATATGTCTTTCTCTCTCTCCCTTTCTCTCTCTCTCTCTCTCTGTATTATGGTGGTCTTGGTTTCGGCAGTTCGTGTAGGGAGAATGTGTTTTAAAGGAAATCTGTGGTTTGAGAGATATTTGGCTGCTCTTTCCAGTTGGTCGAATGCCAGCGTAACCTTCCACTGCCGTTGATAGTGTAAGGTGTGGTGATGATGGCGGAGAGGGGTGGTGATAGTGCATTGTGGCGATGTTGGGGGAGATAAATAAATAGATAGATAGATAGATGGACAGATAGATAGATGGATAGATAGATAGATAGAGAGAGATTAAGAGAGAAAGAAAGATTAGAAGAAATGGCAATCAAAAAGAGCCAGGAAGAGAGATACGTATATATATATATATATATATAT
>NC_069006.1:10832046-10834139 GCF_001194135.2 Octopus bimaculoides | reverse complement strand
AGAGAGAGAGAGAGAGAGAGAGAGAGAGAGAGAGAGAGAGAGAGAGAGAGAGAAACAGAGAGACAGACAGACAGAAACAGAGACGATATTAGCCTCATAAAGACAACCGCCCTCCATCAAAGCTTTGTCCACTTAAGAACCTCCAGGGACGACCGTCTCTGTTTTATCGACATCAATAATTTCCAGCCAAGAATCAATAATTATGGTCGCCGACGCCATCTTACAACAGGACGCGAGTCGTTGTTATTGGAGGCACGTGACGTGTTGTCACATGTGACATACCTTTCACCATTTCCGGTCATTTATCACTACCCCACCGCCATTAGTGCGTCGCTGTATTGCTTTCATTTGCTTTCCAGCCTGTTACGTCTCTCTTTTCCTGCCTTCGATTTTCCTTTATTTTTACTGGAGAAATAAACAAGACGCGCGCACGTACACACACACACACGGATACCTCCACACACATACATATACATATATAAGCATACGTATGTAGAATTATAAAATCATGGCTGTGTGGTAACAAGTTTACTTCCCAAACCACATGGTCCCAGGTTCAGTTCTATTGTATGGTACCTTGGGTAACTGTCCTCTAGTAAAGCCTCGGTCGGGTCGACCAAGGCCTTGTGAGTGAATTTAGTAGACAGAAACTGAAAGAAACCCAGTGTATATACGTCTGCATATATATATAATAATATAAATAATATATAGATATATGCATATATCCATAAATATATGTACATACCTACATCTATATGTATACATACATGTATATATGAGTACAGGACATCACAAAAAACGTTAAACACAATGAGAAACGAAAACATAAAAATGAAATGAGAAAACGAACTTTTTTCGAACAACGAAAAAAACAAACAGAGAAACGAGACATGCAACATAAAGAGTATACACCTTCGTCAGTTGTCCCTGTTCCATCCACTCCGCGTTTCGAAGGCAAGGACAATACGCAACTTTGTTGGAACAGTCCTTCCCGCAAAGCAAATTAAATAAAATTTGGGATTTTTTGCGGAGGTGAAAGTGTTAGCAAGAACAGGACAGTGAGAACAAGACAGTTAAAAACAATAAAACCAGTAAAATCAAGACAGTGAGAGTAAGACAGTAAAAACAAACGGTGAGGGCTGTTGAGCCGAGACGATAGAAAAATGATTAGGAACGCTAAGTAGAAGTGTCATGCTAGAAGGGACAGAAAAAACACGTCTGTTCTTTAGGAAGACCAGTGGGCAGAAAGAAAGAACCCCTTTCGTCACATGTCAGCGAGGAGAGTCAAGGAGGAAGAGGAGGAGTGAGAGAGAGAGGGAACGGTGAAAGGTAGAGAAGAATAAGGAAAGGGCGGGAGATACACACACACACGTGTGTGTGCGTTTTTGAGTTTTCCATTACCGTTTGACAACCGATGTTGGTTTGGTCACTTCCATATAACTTTATGATTTGGCAAAAGAAACCACTCCCCGAGTGAATCAAGTGGTTCTACTAATTTTGTCGGTCCTAGACATGTTGGTCACGCTATTTATAGTAACGCATACTGCAGAGACGCTAAACTTCGTCAGATATTTGTCAAGAGAAAAAAAAAAGACAATATCAGAAGTCGTTCGGCAAAATTCAGCTATTTAGAGGTAGAAGAAGAATTAGAGGATAACTATTATATTATCGCTTACGGAATTTGAACGCTGTATCCACAGAAAAACCGTCTCGCTGGAATAACCACTACACCAGAGCGACATCACAACTTAAGACCATCTGAATTATCAGCTTGTTAACAAGTATAGCAGAAGCGACAGCATTCAAGATATATTATATATACCTAATACAGAATATGTGACTAATATACATGCACACACACACATACACACACACACACACACACACGTTATATTCTATTATATGTGTGTGTGTGTGTGTACGCATACATGTATATGTGCGTGTTTATGTGTCTGTATGTGAGTGTGTCAATGTGTGTGCGCACGCATACATTTAGTGGTATACATCTTTTTGCGTTCGTATGTGAATAGACACATATATATGTGTATATATATGCATATGTATATATATATATGTATATATATATATATATA
>NC_069006.1:10831164-10831946 GCF_001194135.2 Octopus bimaculoides | reverse complement strand
TTCCCACTCTCTATCACCCCCACCAACTACCCTCCCCCATCTCACTCCATCACCACCACCACCATCATCTACGAGCTCGTCATCGTCGTTGTCGTCACCCTCTTATATTGTCATTACAACAACAACAACAAAGACAACAGTAACGACATCGCCACCACCACCTTATGTAATAACATGGTTGTTAGAATTGCTAGATATAGCAGCCTAGTCACACTATATGTTCTTAAAGAGAGAAGGGCAACATTCTTTGGTTGATGTCGCCCGAACGTCTTCCATCGCAGATTCCGCTGGGTGGTCAGATTTGGCGCAGGGATAAGCAACAACAACAACAACAACAACAACAACAACAACAACAGTAGCAGCAGCAACAAGAAATCTACCACCACCATCACCACCGCCAGCACCAACAGAAAGAACAACAACAGCAGCAGCAGCAGAAGCAGGAGCAACAGGAACAACAACAACAATAAAAAACCGTAGCAACAATAATACAACCCTTGGCAACAACAACACGAATAACAAAATCAATAAAAGCGACAGAGAATGAAGGGAAATGGTGGTGGAGGTGGCGGCGGTGGTGGTGGTGATGACGATGATGATGATGATGATGATGATGACGACATCAACAATAAATGATAAAGGAAAAGAAGGGAAAGAAGAAGAAGAAGAAGGAGGAGGAGGAGGAGGTAGAGTAACGAAAAGAGCAATAAACAACTAATAATAATAATAATAATAATAATAATAATAATAATAATAATAATGATAAAAGGAAGACCAACAAC
>NC_069006.1:10827451-10828522 GCF_001194135.2 Octopus bimaculoides | reverse complement strand
ATAAATGTGTGTGTGTGTGTGTGTGTGTGTGTGTGTGTGTTTCTCCCCCATCATCGCTTGACAACCGATGTTGGTGTGTTTACCTCCCCGGTTCGGCAAAAGAGACTGATAGAATAAGTACTAAGCTTCCAAAGAATAAGTCTTTGGGTCGACTTGTTCGACTAAAAAGGCGGTGCTCCGGCATGGCCGCAGTCAAACGACTGAAACGAATAAAAGAACATGTGTGTATATCCATATATACGAGGTGGCATCAAAAGGTTCCCGGACTGGTTATAACGATCACTGAGCTGCATTTTCAACTTGGGGAAAAGAATGAAGTCCGTAGGTGCTAAATCTGGCGAATTGGGTGGGTACGGAATTGATACTATGTTGTTATGGGCAAGAAACTTACGAGTGAGGAGAGCCAGGGACAGGGTGCATTGGCGTCGCGAAGAATCCAATTCTACGCCCTCCACAGATCCGTTTGCTTTCGCCGAATATCCTTCCTCAAATGCTTCAGACGTGGCAGTAGAACTCTCGATTGACGGTCTGGATCTGGGAGCGAATTCTCGATGGACAATACCGCGGATGTCTAAAAAAAACAAAAAACATGGGGATGCTCTTTCGTAGCTTTTGAATCAGTCGTGTAACTCAAAACATTGCGTAAGCTTGCTGAAGCACGCTCAATGCCTCTGTGGCAGATTTCACACGTTTAACGCCAAAAGATCGCGTTGGTTCTTTGTTCCAGCTTCATGTCCGTGACAACAATCGCTAACTACAGCATAGACGTGATCAGAATACCACAAATTTCACAACTTGCGAAGTAAACACAGCGATGTCGATCGGCACATTGCCTCACGATCATTGATAGCTCTCACTGCATATAAATATGCATAATGTATAGGAATGTACATTATGCATATATTTAATATAATATACATGATATATAAATATAGAAATATATATATATATATATACACACACACACACACACACACACACACACACACACATATATATATTTGTACGTATGTATACATATATCTATATTCATATTTTAAAATCTATCTACTTACCTATATCTATCTATCT
>NC_069006.1:10825063-10826438 GCF_001194135.2 Octopus bimaculoides | reverse complement strand
GGTAGGTATACTTATAGATAGATAGATAGATAGATAGATAGATAGATAGATAGATAGATAATTCGTCGCCTAATTAGTCTATAGCACCACCACCCTGCCTTACGCCACAGCACTCCCCCAAACACCCAAGACAGTCCCAAAAATGCATTAACAGACAATCAAAAAGCAAAAACAAAGAGTCTAAACAAATTGAATGAAAAATACAAATTAAAGTTCGTTCATTAATGGCTTCGGTTAATCCTCAGTTTTGTGGTCGTGGATGCGGAGGATAGAGAGGGGACGGATGGATTGGGAAAGGCAGGGAGAAGAAAATCAGCTGAGTGTGGTGGAGGGTGGGAATGTGAGGCGGAGGGTGGGGTGGTTGTGGTTGTCAATATAACTGACTACAGAAATGTGCGGCAAACCTTCCAATAATTCGAGCCATCTTCATCATCATTAGTGCGTTTCATAATAGAAATAATAATGATGATAGTGATGGTGATGATGATGGTGATGATCATGATGGTGATGATGGTGATGAGGAGAAGGATTTGTTTTATTAGCCACAGAGACATGGCTGAAAGTGACATTCGCAAAGAAAAAGAGTCAAAAATTGCTGGGGTGGGGTATGTAAAAAATGATGAGAAAGAAACGGGGTTAAACGGTGAAATGCAATGTAAATATACAAGGAGGGGAAAAAGAAAAGAAACTGCACGTATGATATATAACTTAGAAGCAGTGTTGAGGATGTGCCAACACATAGGAGCTTGAGACATGGCCGCCGAGGAACTCCGGAAGGAGCTTCATGAGACCCCAGCAGAGAGACTTCAGCAGAATTTCAGCTCAGAACTTTAAGACGGACGAAATGCCGCTGGGCATTTTGTTCGGTGTGCCAACGATACTGCCAGCTCACAGCCCTAATAATGATAATGATGATAATGATGGTGATGATGATAATAATAATAATAATAACAACAGCAACAACAACAACAACAACAACAACAACAATAATAATAATAATACCAGCAGATGACAACGTTTCTCCAAAAGAAATGGAGAAACTTTCAAAATTCAAAGACCTGGAAATAGAGGTAACTCGAATGTAGAATCTAAAAGAAGAAACAATTCCTATCATAGTAGGTGCCTTAGGTACAATAAAAAAATATTCAGACAAATACATAACAAAAACACCAGGACTTACAAATATATATAACATACAGAAAATTGCACTACTGGGCACAGCACACATCCTACGCAAAACACTTTCAATACAGTAACCATAAGAGCATCACAGCAAACCACAGCACATACCCAAGGCACACAGAGCTGCGCTATAAAAATAAAACTACTGATTAATGATAATAATAATAATAATAATAATAATAATAATAATAAT
>NC_069006.1:10823470-10825053 GCF_001194135.2 Octopus bimaculoides | reverse complement strand
ATAATAATAATAATAATAATAATAATAATAATAATGGCTTCAAATTTTGGACAAAGCCAGCAATTTTGAAGCCGGGCGTAAGTCAATTATATCGACCACAGGGCTCAACTGCTACTTATTGTATCGATCCAGAAAGGATGAAAGGTAAAATCGACCTCGGTGAAATTTGAACGCAGAGCTCAATGTCGGACGAAATGTGGCTAAGCATTTTGCCCGGCGTGCTAACAATTTTGCCAGCTCACCGCCATAACAACAACAACAACAACAAATGCATCAAATTCAGAAATTGACTGGTAGTTAATTAATCGATCCTAGATGTACGAAAGTCAAAGTTGACCTCGGTGGGATTTGAACTCCGACCGTAATGATTCGCAAGAAACACTGCTAAGTCCGATGCGTTGACGACTCTGGCACAATTCCAGTTTACTAATAACAATAACAACAATATTAAAATAGTAGTAGTAGTAGTAGTAGTAGTAGTAGTAGTAGTAGTAGTAGTAGCAGCAGCAGCAGTGATAGTGGTGGTGGTGCTGGTAGTAGTAGTAGTAGTATTAGTAGTAGAACAGTAATAATAATTATAATACAACGATAGCAACAGAAACAACAATAATAACAAACAAGACAATAATAATAATAATAATAATAATAATAATAATAATAATAATAATAATAATAATAATAATAATAATAATAATAACAATAATAACAATAAAGATAACAATAAAAATGGCCACAATAATAATAATAACAATAATGATAATGATAATAATAATGATAATGGTAATAATAATAATAATATCAATAAAAGCAATGATCAATGTTGTACTGGTTGTGGTTGTTGTTACGCAATGTCATCGGAAGGTTTCTCCTTTACAATAGGCAGGAAAACAAGTGCAAGTTTAATATAGCAGCCAGTCTCACAGATATTAATTTTCTTGTTTTGATTCACTGATTTTTGCACCTGTTTAGTTCTTAATATAGGCTTTGTTTAACGTAGGGGTGAGTGTGGGTGTGTGGTGGGGTTTGTACTAATGATCGCAGGAAAGCGTAAATATATGTATATGCACACGTGTATATATATCTATATATAAGTGTGTGTGTGTATAAATATAAGTGTACGTATACATACACACACACACACACACACATATATATATATATATATATATATATATATATATGAAGGTATATATAGACAATATATATATTAATACGATCGATCACAGAAACACACACATATACCCACGCACACATACACACACACAAAGGCAATCACAAACACACAAAGAAAACCAATGCGTGAGAAGTGTGACATTGGCAAACACACACACGTACGTACAGAACGGTATTGAGTCAAGAAATTCATATTTTAGTTATATGCACACAGATATATTATACACACACGTATATATTGGAACTATCTATCTGTAGCTATTTATATATGCTCATGTGTTTAAGTACACATACACACAAACACACACACACACACACACACACACACACACACATATATATATATATACATATATGTATACATACACGTATAGTTGCATATATGTATATGAATATGAATACGTCTGTGT
>NC_069006.1:10819802-10822774 GCF_001194135.2 Octopus bimaculoides | reverse complement strand
ATATATATATATATACATACATACATAGATATATATACATACACACATATATATAAATATATATATATATATGTATGTATATATATATATATATATGCACACACACATCATCTTTTCATATATAACCTACATCCTTATCACGCACGCATTACCCTTTTACACCCCCGCACGCACACACATATTTCTACTCACACCTACACCTGTACACTTCAATACATAAATAGTCCATTCCTCTTTATTGAATACAGGACTGGTGGACACTACGCTTATTTGTCTCACTTTCGAAACTACGAACCGTTTAATATAAAATTTATGAACAACTGTTCGGTTAATTGCAATACAAATAACGTAATTTTCGCTTAAATGCTTTCGACCATTGTTATTATTATTATTATTATTATTATTATTATTATTATTATTGAGTGAGAGAGCAGTGCATGCCATCAAAATGCCACTGGAGTACAATTATATGATGCCCAATATACCCATCATGACTACTCGTCTGCTAAGGGTACACCAGGCACATGCATCACAACCATATGTGCGCAACATAGTGATCCCATATCCAGATAAACAGCGCATGACTTTGTAGGTGGGGTCCGGTTAAAATTTTCTTCGGGTCAAGTAGCCCATCCTGCTCAAAAGGTCCCTGAATAAGGGTTGTTTATGTATGTTGAACGAAACAACCATGTTTCCAGAGCTGAATTATCCAAATCCCAAAGAATTCTTCTCAACACATGGCTATGATGCTCCCCCATTACTTCTGCTCGTGATCAGAGATGCACATATCGTCAGCCACCAAGGGACATGCTCAACTGGTTAAGGTCAAACAACTGACAAGTAAATCTGTGGTATTAAGCAGAATATTTGCTGTAGCCCATCTTTTATACCACGACAAAACAATGTACATGATAACACTTCCAATCAAGTTAAGATGAGAAGCAATGAAAATCACTGCCTGGTATTATTATTATTGTTATTATTATTATTATTATTATGTTACCTCAGGTTTTGTTGACCTCCCGGAGTCTTGCATGCGAAGCGAGCTTGCTGTCTGCAGCCTACAGTACCATGCTATCCATTCTTTTCGGCTATCTAATACTTTCCTGATTATTCTGGCCATATCAAAGAGACAAACCTTTTGTAACAGTCCTACTGGGCACTCTATTCCGATTTCCTTTATATTCCCCTCGAGGCCTTCTGATATTGTTCCCAAGGACCCAACAATAACTGGCACTGTCTTCACCTTCTTTATTTTCCACAGTCGAGGGGTCTCGTATTTATGAGAATTGTACAGGCTTATTTTTTGCTTTCCTTCTTGACTATTCGTGGGTCCAAGAGGCACACAATATTAATTATATAACACATGTGATTCATCTTGTTCACCACCTCCAGGTCCTGTCGTGCTGAAGAACCTGGTCCGTCTGTATTGGTAAATCCCACAAGATTTTGCAGGTCTCCGACTCGGCCACTCTCTGTGGTTTGTGTTCATACCATGTCGTGCCCTCTATCCCCCACTTTTTACACAGTTTCCAATGTAGCTCTTTAGCTACCTAATCGTATCGCCACAACTTATATTGGTTTTGGGAAGGTGTAGGGCATTCATTCATGATATGGGCAATGGTTTTGTCAACTCTGTTACAAATTCTAGCCAAAATCTGTGGCTAGAGGTAGGTCTTATGTTACCAGTATGATGCTCTCAGTCTCTTTCTTCAGTTTGTCGGAACAGATGGTTGTTCCGACAAACTTTCCTCATTTCATCACCTCCACAGCTCATTTTGAAAGTCCGAATTTGATTTTAAACCGCTGCGAATTGCAAAATGTTCCTTTTGCAACGACATGACTTCAGTGTTCAGTTCCGTTGCTCTATACTTTCAGCAAGTGTCTTCTGCTAGTGCTCCGAACCGACGAATGCTTTGTCATTGAATTTGGTTAACGGAAACTTTGTGGAAGCCTGTTATAAATACACATAAACATCTATACATTTATATGTATACACGCATGTATATATGGAAGTATACATATGCATGTATTTGTGTATTTATGTCATTATTTAGTTTTATTTCAAAATTTCTTACCGATAGAGAGAAAGAGTTGGTTTCTAACCTAGATCCCAGGCTCCTTCATTAGAATTTCAACAACATCAACAGAGTATTTTTGCATGTATGTGTGTACATGTGCAGTATTCGGAGTCAGTGCATTCGCAGATTTGTATGAATTGTTTGATGTATGTATTCTCATGCATATAACTGCATGTCTAGACATTCACATATATACTTAAGTGTATATATGTATGTAAATGTAAGGATAATTAAGTTAGGCAAGTCGATATACGTAAAATATTAAATACATTTATTACAAGAAATGTACAAACGTTTACATATAAAAAGGTCTGACTTACACAGAATAGAAATTATATCAGGAATTAAAGGGGGTGAATAAGAGATTTACAATTCCAACAGCTGTTTCTGGGGGCTTGGTGGTCTAAAATAGCGATTGTAAATTGATTCCATCATCGGATAATGCCAGCCTCCGTCTTCAGGGAAAAGGTTTTACACTTGAGGTGTTGAAAGAAAGGAGATTAAAGATGGAATGATTTTGTGGAGAACTAAATGTATTAGAAGGAAGAGTTGGGAGGTATTTAGACAAAGAGTTGTGGGAGGAGAAAATAAATTTCAGAGTTAGGGGTTATTAATGAGGTGAGTAGGGAGTCATAGAGGTAGAAGTGGAAGGTGGGAGGCAGAGGAAAGGATGGTTTAGATAGTATGTGAATGGTAACCTTTGTGTTTGTATGAAGGCCATAGAGTTAAAGGTTGAGATAGTAAAAATGGGAATGGCCATTATTTGAGGGAAATAAGGTGACTGGTTCAGTAACTAAGGGAGATTAGTAAGGTGTGTAGAGAGGTATGAGAGAAGATAGAGGGGGGATACAGTGGGGGTGAGAAGGTAGTATGTATGCATGTATATATATA
>NC_069006.1:10818729-10819302 GCF_001194135.2 Octopus bimaculoides | reverse complement strand
TAATAAATTATAGTAACTAATGAATTTATATATAAATATAAATAATTAGGGGTGAAAAGAGTATTCGTACAGAACATAAATAACTGATAATTCTGGTTTAATACTTCGTAGCATAACCATTTTTCAGTTCCACTTCAACCAATCTCTTCTTGTAGTTCTTAATCAATGATTCGCATATTTCTTTAGGAATTTTTTCCCATTCTTCTTGACAAATTTTCTTCAAATCTGGAATTCACATTGGGGCTCTTGAATGAATTTTAATTTTCAAATAACGCCACAAATTTTCAATGGGGTTCAAGTCAGGTGACTGGCTTGGCCATTCTAATAATTCTATATTGTGATTGACAATCTATTTTTGGTAGACTTCGCCGTGTGTTTAGGGTCGTTGTCCTGTTGTAAAACCCACCCTTCACAAAGCTGGAGCTTTTCTACAGAGTCCCATTAATTATTGTTCAAAATATTTTAGTACATCTCTGCATTCATTCTACCATCTATCACATGTAAATTGCCAGTGCCATTTGCAGAGAAACACCTCTACACAATGATGTGGCCACCTCCAAACTTTACAGTAGG
>NC_069006.1:10813409-10814263 GCF_001194135.2 Octopus bimaculoides | reverse complement strand
CATGAATGTATGTATTTGCAACCATATATGCATATATGTACAAATCTGTATATATATATACATATATATATGTGTAAGCATATATATATATATATATGCTTACACACACACACACATACACACACACACGGATACATATGTGTGTGTGTGTGTGTATGTGTGTGTGTGTGTATTTACAACCATAAACACAATATATGTACGAATTTGTATATGTGTATATGTATATGTATGTATATATATGTATATATGTATATGTATATATATGTATATATATATGATTATATACAAATATAAAAAATTATCAATTTATATATATATATATATATACATGTATGTGTGTGGGTGGGGGTGGGTGTGTGTTTCATCTACATATGTGTGTATATACGTGTTTTCTTATGTGTGTATGCTGGCGCGTATATAGAAAGACACATACGTACATATATATATCTATATCATTATGCTCTATGTATGTATATGTGTGTGTGTATGTGCGTATATATCTGAATATACACGAGTAGATACATGTGTGCGTGTGTGCGTGTAGGTGTGTGTGTCTATGTGTGTGTGTATGTCTGCTTGCATGCGTGTGTGTGAGCGTGTGTGTGTTTGTGTGGGTGGTTGGGTTTATGTGTGTCGACATTCAGGCAAGTGGAGAGAGAAAGCGGGAGAGAGAAAAAAAGAGAGACAAAGGTATAATCCAGACATCGCTTTATACATATACAGAAACAGGCAAATTGTACTATATACATACATACCACCCGCCTCGCATATATGTATATATGGATATATAAGCGCATGTATATATCACTCTATATATTTATATATATTTATGGATGAAAATATATTTGTCATAT
>NC_069006.1:10810619-10811465 GCF_001194135.2 Octopus bimaculoides | reverse complement strand
ATATATATATATATATATATATATATATATATATATATAAGTATATGTATTAACACACAACTATTTGGTACGCGCACACACACACACACACACACACATGTATGCATACATATGATGTGTGATGCCGGCCAATATTCGTATTCACGGTCTGCGATCGTTCAGAAGATGTCAGAAAGCTTGTAGAGCATAAAACTGGAGTATTGACAAAAACTTGGTTTAAATAAATATTAGAATTTAATCCACGCCATGCCGTTCGTGATTCAGTTTACATAGTCTGTTGGCACACACAAATGCACACACATACACGCAAACACGTGTGTGTATGTGTGTGTGTATGTGTGAGTGTATCTTTGTATATATGTGTGTTTGAGTATGAAAAAAGTGTGTAAAAGTGTGCCAAAAACTGAGATGTATCCATCTGTCTGTCTCTCACCGTCATTCTATTTATCTATCTATCTGTCTGTCTGTCTGTCTGGCAGTCTGTTTATCTGTCTGTCTGTCTATATCTATATCCATGTTTGTCTATCTGTCTATCTGTCTGTCTCTCTGTCTATCTATATTCATGTCTGTCTGTCTATCTACCTATCTATCTATCTATCTATCTATCTATCTATCTATCTATCTATCTATCTATTTATCTAGCTATCTGTCTTTCTGTCTATCTATCTATTCTATCTATCTATCTATCTATCTATCTATCTATCTATCTATCTATCTATCTATCTATCTGTGTGTGTGTGTGTGTGTGTGTATCTATGTGCCAGTGTGTGTCCATTTTCTTTTTCTAGAACAAATAGGAAATATAGGACTCTGTACATGAGTATTTACAATTTTTGTATCTCTTTA
>NC_069006.1:10807819-10810523 GCF_001194135.2 Octopus bimaculoides | reverse complement strand
TATATATATATATATATATATATATATATATATATATGTATATCGATGTAAGTACGTAATTACTATATACGTATGCTTGCATATATGCACGTATGTATACATATATATATATATGTGCTCGTGTGTGTGTACTAACGTATGTAACTATCAATGAACAACGAAAACCAAATTAAGAATTTAACGGTTGAAATGGCGGAAAACTAGAAACACGTATCAGAGCGGAGTTGAAAGGGTTAAGACAACAAACAAATAGATCCGAGATTAAATTTGAACGAACGCACTGAAGGAAAAAGAAAAAGAAAAATCCGAAACACCAATATAAATAAATAAATAAATATAGTAAAAAATAAATAGAAAGTGAATAAAATGCACTTCAAAATGTACAAATAATGAAAACAAATAATGTGAGACGGGGAAGAAAGAGTTTCATGAAATAAAAGTACGGAGGGTCGAGGTTGTCACATGTGTGGGAATTTAACAAACTGTGGTGAATAATTATCTCAATGAATATTATAATATAATAATTAGAACGAAATTTGCTTTAAAGGAAAAATAAACAATATGTTAAAATGTAAAATTGTTTCTGTGAATTTTTTTTCTCAATAATAATAATGTTAATAACAACAACAACAACAACAGCAACAACAACAACAACAACAACAATAATAATAATAGAAATAATAATAATAATAATTTTAATAATGATAATGTTAATAATAATAATAATAATAATAATAATAATAATAATAATAATAATAATAATAATAATAATAATAATAATGACGACAACAAAAGTAATGTTTTATGATAAAAATAGAAATAATACAGACCAACATTAATACGATAAACTTGAGAGAAAAATATTTAAAAAATTGCCTTTTGGAAAAGAAATAAAAATGTGAACACGATAAATATATAAATAGAAATAGTTAAAGTAAATAAATAAAAAGCAGCATGGAAAATTTACACATTACACTAATTGCTGAACATGTTTAATTAGAGGCATAAAAGTGAGGAATAGAAGAAACGAAACGAAACTGAGAACGGTTAGGTAATGGTGTAAGAGGTGTGGTGAGGATGAGGGCAAGGTTTAGGGTCAGGGTCAGGGATAGGCCTAGGGTTACGGTTAGAAAAGGAACGTGTCAAAGCGTTATTCAAAAACAAACAAAAATAAATTAGTGAGAACAAATGAAATCAGTGAATCGGTGTCGAAATGTAAATGAAGAAAACAGAAAAAATGTTAGGTGAATATGTATATATATATATATTTTTTCTCTTTCTCTTTTGCTTGTTTCACTCATTTGACTGTGGCCATGCTAGAGCACCGCTTTTAGTCGAGCAAATCGACCCCAGGACTTATTCTTTGTAAGCCTAGTACTTATTCTATCAGTCTTTTTTGCTGAAGCGC
Source organism: Octopus bimaculoides (assembly GCF_001194135.2). Taxonomy (NCBI): domain Eukaryota; kingdom Metazoa; phylum Mollusca; class Cephalopoda; order Octopoda; family Octopodidae; genus Octopus; species Octopus bimaculoides. Next base: position 10,809,115 of record NC_069006.1, on the reverse strand, counting down.
TAAGTTACGGGGACGTAAACACACCAGCATCGGTTGTCAAGCGATGTTGGGGGGGACAAACACAGACACATGAACATATACAGATACACACATACTCACACACACACACACACACACACACACACACACACACACACACACACACACACACACACACACACACACACATATACATATATACGACGGGCTTCTTTCAGTTTCCGTCTACCAAATCCACTCAGAAGGCTTTGGTCGGCCCGAGGCTATAGTAGAATACACTTGCCAAGGTGCCATGCAGTGGGACTGAACCCGGAACCATGTGGTTGTAGAAACAAGCTTCTTACCACACAGTTAGGCGTGTGTATATATAAATATATATAAACATGCATATACGTAAATGTGTATGTAATTATCTTTGCTTTTTTTCTTGTAAGATCGTGCTAAGGCACCGCCTTGAATGCTTCGGTCAAATACATCTTCCCCCGTATCTATTCTGATACTTATTTTATCTCTCTCTCTTGCCTAACCGCTACGTTATAGAGGTGTAAACAAACAAACACCGGTTGTCAAGCTGTTGTAGGACAAACACAAAGACACGCACATATACATACCATGCATATACATTCATACTTACATACATACAGACATACAAATATATTTAGTTATAAAATAAACAGATTAATCAATGGAATACAGTGTCTGCAAGTTATTGCTACACACACACACACACACACACACACACACACACATATATATTAATATGTCAAAATAAGCAACAAGGATATCTAGAGGTAATGCAGTACGATCGTTTCATGCAACTCCATTTAATTGAACAATGTAATCATTACATCAATTCAAAATGCATAGCAATCCTCAGCTGCACAGAGACATAGAATTAAATTAGAACAGATTTGACACATTAGTATAATTATACCTAAAATCTCCACGAAGTTAAGGAGATAGACAAAGAACATGTCTCCACTTCAGCATAGAAGTTACTAAATGATCAAGAAGTGTACAACATGTATAAATAGTAAACTATTTCTGGATAATTTGTTTTCCTCCCTCTATTGTGGTAAAAGTTTGGTATATACTCAAAAGTATTCATAAATTTCTATCCTTTTGTTATAATATTATTCTTAATAATCCTCTGAATAACCCTAAACTTTAACTGTATATAATATAGCAACATTGTTTACAATATCTTACTGTAGTAATACATGATAAGACTTCCCCTGTTTCTTTATCAATGGTCTGCTTATGGGCGACCCCCCCTTAATTTTCGGCTAACATCTTGTTTTAAGTTTTCCTTTACCA
>NC_069006.1:10807202-10807809 GCF_001194135.2 Octopus bimaculoides | reverse complement strand
ATTTTCGGCTAACATCTTGTTTTAAGTTTTCCTTTACCAAACCTCATGATATTGCTTCTAATAAATCTTGATTTTTATGACTATACAAACTATAATTTCTGTCTGCTCCCTCATCCCTACCTCTAACAGATACTGCCCTTTATTTTCTCAGCCTTAGATATACAATGATTTGATAAACTAGTCTATAAATTAAAACTGACCCCATAAAAACAAAAAAATCAGTGCTAGGCAGAGTCTTCTTGATAATTTAGTAAATTCTATGCTGAAGTCGAAACAACATCTTTGTCTATCTCCTTAACTTCTTAGAGATTTTAGGTATAATTATACTAATGTGTCCATCTGTTCTAATTTAATTAAATTCTATGTCTTTTTGCAGCTGAGGATTGCTCTGCATTTTAAGCTGATGTAATGATTGCATTGTTTAATTAAATGGAGTTGCATGGAACGATCGTACTGCATTACCTCTGGATATCCTTGTTGCTTATTTTGATTTTAAACACCTTTCTTTCAAATTGTATGGATAATACCATACTAAATTCTGGTGCCTCAACTTAAGTATCATATTCATCTGAATCTAAATTTTTGCTATACATTTATATATGTCTAT
>NC_069006.1:10805501-10806708 GCF_001194135.2 Octopus bimaculoides | reverse complement strand
ATATATGTATGTACGCATGTATATATACGACAGGCTTTCACACTGTTCTCAACACACAAGGCTTTGGTCGACTCAGGGCTATACTAAAGACGCTTGGTCAAGTTACTGCAAAGTGGGATTGAACCAGAAGCCAGCTGACTGCTGAGTTGCTTAACCACACAACTCTGACTGCATTTATAAAGTGCATTACATACTCTCTCTCTCTCTCTCTCTCTCACACACACACACACACACACACACACACACACACACACATTTACTCACTCACACAGAAAGCTGTACGCAAAGTAACAAGTGACGGGGTGAAAGAGTACGTCGCCTTACAGCTATTTATGAATATGCAATGAGCAACAGGCACTGATCTCCCTCATTTGCATATCTCACCATTTGTTGGCTGATGCGTATAATTAACTAAACTATTGAGGCAGCATATTTTTGATGCAAGGCTGTAAATAAATAAACATAAATTTAATCTCATTATGGAAAACCTTGGGGTTATATCGTCGGGACGCTTTCTGCAAAACAGACTGGCTAACAAAATTCGATTAGTTTTTTTTTTTTACCTGTCTTTACAGACTTACTAAGAGTGTATATCTGCGTGTGATTGTGTGTTTCTGTGTACAGGAGTATATTTTATACACATATAGAGATATATATATATAGTTCAAATTTATATTAAAAATTTAAAAAAACCAAGACGAAGACAGGTGTAGGAGGAACAAGCAAGTGTGTCAGTTTTATGCTCTGGAAAAATAGAGAAGTCTTTTATGTTTCGAACGTACGCTCTTCGACAGAAAGGAATAAGAGGAAATAAAAAGAATGAAAAAACGTGTTGAATTCATATATATGCTCGCGACCGTGTGTGCGCGTGTATATTTATATCTAATACGGGTAAACGGTCACCTGTCAAAACCGTTCGACATCACGCGTTCGGTCCGTCAGGGATGTCCCCTGTCGGCGCTTCTGTATGTATTGACGATCGAACCACTACTGCGGAAGCTGGCGACACTGAGGGGTATCCCACAAGAGCTGGGTTGCGGGACGAGCGTGTCTGCATATGCGGACGATGTCACCGTCATAGTGTCGAGCGAAAAGCACGTCGAGATGCTAGGCGAGACACTTAAAGAATACGAAACGGTGACAGGAGCAAAAATTAACCCGGAAAAGTCAGTGGGTTTGTTACTCGGCACCTGGAGAAGCAAGCCCA
>NC_069006.1:10801385-10802588 GCF_001194135.2 Octopus bimaculoides | reverse complement strand
ACACACACACACACACACACACACACACACACAAACACACACACATACAGGGTGGGTGCGACTGAGAAAGGAGAATGAGGGAATGTAGTCAAGGTTCTACAACACGGTACGACTACAACAAGTGACTACCATACCATTCATCAATACCACTACTATTAATACCAATGCTAATACTACAACTACACATACACCTGCTGCTGCTGCCGTTGCTACATTAAATACACTAACCGTGAGTGTATGGATGACAGTAATCCATTGGAGGTACCCATCACCCCTCTTCCTCTCACCACCCACTCCTCCCTCTCATGTAAATCTTCCATCTCAGTAACTCTGACACCTGGACAGATTATGGATTAGGGATTAACTGGTAAGGATTACAATGAGGTGGTGCGGTAGTAAGAGTAGCAAGAAGCAGTGGGAGTAGTAGCGATAGTAGTAGTAGTAGTAGTAGTAGTAGTAGTAGTAGTAGTAGTAGTAGTAGTAGTAGTAGTAGCAACTAGAAAACTGCAGAAAACAATATATGTATATTCTTTTATTCTTTTACATGTTTCGGCCCCAAGGCTGTAGCCATGCTGGAACGCTGGTATATATATATATATATATATATATATAACGTGAGAGAGTTAGGGGTTGGGGGTTCAACCCACTAAGGGATAGTATCTATCCAGTATACTGCTAGGAGGGTACCCAATTATTGCTACACTAGTGCTATACTAGGTGCAATCAATGGGAGCGGGTAAAAGTGGAGCATATTATCCTCCATTTTCTAATTGTTATATATATATAGTTATGGTATATTCTGTTAAGAACTTAGTAGAGTACAGTATAAAACTCGTCCACCTTCAGATGTCACCCTGTGCTCACCGGTTGTAGTAGTATTATATGTAGTTCCAGGTTTGCGTTTGAGCATCTGTCGTGTGTGAAAATATAATTGAAAGACTTGGAGTCGACAAAAGGGGTCCGGATGGACATTTATATTTGAATCACCACAGTTGTTTTGACGTAACATCGTTCTCCAGGAGTGCAGGTTGCATAATCAACTACTTACACTCCTGGAGAACTATGTTGCGTGGAAACAATTGTAGTTATTTGAAAATGAATGTCCAGCCTTAACCATTCCAATTTTTCAATTATACACACACACACACACACATATATATACATATACATACATATATATATATATATATATATATATATATA
>NC_069006.1:10800256-10801243 GCF_001194135.2 Octopus bimaculoides | reverse complement strand
AGATAGATAGATAGATAGATAGATAGATAGATAGATATAGATATAGATATAGATATAGATATATAGATATATAGATTTATATATATACTATACATATATACGTATCAATATGTATATATCTATATATCTATATGTATATATATGTATGCATTTATATATACATATATATTATATATATACACGCTTTTATGTGTATATACATATATAATGGGTGTGTGTGGTTTGAGTTTATGGTATATGTATATGTATCTGTATTTGTCTTTCTCCCAACTCCTGTGTGAGAACCGTTGACCGGTGACCGGTGTGAGTCTGCTTACATCCCCATAAATTAGCGATTCTACAAAAAAAAAAAAAAAAAAAAAAAAAAAAAAGACCGATACAATAAGTACCACCCTTTAAAAATAGGTACTGAGATCGATTTGTTCGACTAAACCCTTCCGATCAATGCCCCAGCATGACTGCACTTCAATGACTGAACAAAGTCAAACAGAAATGATAAGACAAGACATATATTGCTACATCGTTTCGTAGTCTACAGTTTTGTTAGGTGTGCCGTTAGTGAACCCTAGGACTGAATTGATATTTTATAGACTTCAGGAGGCTCAAAAGTTAAATTTGCCCTAGGTAGGATTTGAACTCAGAACGTATTGTTTCGAAAGAAATGCTACTAGACATTTTGTCCATCCCTCTAACGAGTGTACCAATCTACCGCTATTTGTGTGCTTGTAAAGGCGGCGAGCTGGCAGAAACGTTAGCGCGCCGGGCGAAATGCTTATCGGCATTTCGTCTGCCGTTACGTTCTGAGGTGAAATTCCGCCGAGGTCGACTTTGCCTTTCATCCTTTCGGGGTCGATAAATTAAGTACCAGTTACGCACTGAGGTCGATATAATCGACTTAATCCGTTTGTCTATCCTTGTTTGTCCCCTTTGTGTGTAGCCCCTTGTAGGCAGTAAAGAAATAGGAAACGTTAGCCCGCCGGGTGAAAT
>NC_069006.1:10797311-10800214 GCF_001194135.2 Octopus bimaculoides | reverse complement strand
TATATATGTATACATATATATATATATATATATATATACAGGCGCAGGAGTAGCTGTATTATAAGAAGCTTCCTTCCCAACCACATAGTTCTTGGTTTAGTCCCACTGCGTGGAACCTTGGGCAAGTGTCTTCTACTATAGCCAAGGGCCGACCAAAGCCTTGTGAGTGGATTTGGTAGACGGAAACTGAAAGAAACCCGTCATGTGTATATATACATATATTTGTGTATGTGCGTCTGTTTGTCCCCCCACCATCGCTTGTTGGTGTGCTTACATCCCGGTAACTTAGCGGTTCGGCAAAAGACACCAATAGAATAAGTACTAGGCTTACAAAGAATAAGTTCTGGGGTCGATTTGTTCGACTAAAGGCAGTACTCCAGCATGGCCGCAGTCAAATGACCGAGACAAATAAAAGATTAAAAGAACAAAGTAACACACACACACACACCCCACACCCACACAGCCCCGCACACACGCACATAATTTACATATGAGCAGCTAATAGTTTCATGGTTAGAGATAAAATCATTTGGCAGATCTATAATAACATACCACGTGTCTCCTCGACTCTGTTCTAGTAAACTGCGTTTTTTAAACTCCCTTTTTACTCCTTCATATTTAGTTTGGAACAACTGAATTCTTAAATTCTTTAGTTCATTAATGGCATCATCAACAGAATGTAATTATTGCAGAAGTAGCCAGCTGTTCGTGCAATTTGCTGCTGTTTACAAATATGGGAAAACTTTTTATAACTGATAAAGATCATTCGCATCGGAGCTAAAAAATTCTCAACGTTTTTCCAATCCTGTTATATTTTACGTTTCATTCTATGACTGATACACTTGTACTAAATATTTGCTATCAATAAATCCGTTATAATTATTCTCAGCTTACTAAGAATTCTATATAATATAGTAGTATTATGAACTAATGAATTTTTTTGTCTTTGCAATTTTATTTTGTTCACTGATTTATACGCACGGTCAACCGACGAGAATGTGCCATATTTGTGTTCTCAATATAAGAGTCTGAGTCATGAAGTTTGCAACTCTCATGTTTAGACTGAAGTTTCATTGTTACACTGGTTATCTGAATAGAACACATTCTGAAGTTTGCCAAGCTGAAGCTTTGTTTCAATCAGTTGGTTTTCATTTTAATGTTCCGTTTGTTAATATATTCTGAGTACGAGTTTGTGATTTGGATTTATACATATGGCATCACAAAGGGTTATATAATGATATATTTGTCCATTTTCTCACTAGAATTCATCTGGTTCTTGTAATGTACTAGAAACGTGGTTTATGTGACTTTACATTGTTTCATTATGGGTAAATTTGTTCTTGTGTTGTGCTATTGCATGTCCGATTTATAAAATTATAATTTCTCATTCATTATTAAATAATAATTAATTTTTTTTTAAGTTGGAACCCGAAGTAGATAAAGCTATAAATAAAAGCGTGTAGAATATTGAGTAAAAAAAAAAGACACCTTTGAATGAAAAGCTAATGACTTCGAGTTTCATCGTTAAAAGTAATTTATTTTGTATCTCATTTTGAATCATCATATTGTAAACATTTTACAATTCTCCATGGTAAGAATAACGCTTCCGAAATGGATGTAGGAAATTCGAAGTGTTGCTTTGGTATAATGGCAGAACACCTGTCATGTTCACAGGAGACGTGGGTTCGTGTTTCGCGGAAAGCATTCGACTTTTTCCATCTCTGGGGTTTTGGACCCAATGCACGCTATTATTATTATTATTATTATTATTATTATTATTATTATTATTATTATTATTATTATTATTATCATCATCATCATCATCACATTATTATTATTATTATTATTATTATTATTATTATTATTATTATTATTACTAAGGCGGCGAGGTGGCAGAATCGTTAGCACGCTGGGGCGAAATGTTTAGCAGCATCTCGCCCGTCGTTACGTTCTGAGTTCAAATTCCGCCGAGGTCGACTTTGCCTTTCATCCTTCTGGGGTCCTTAAAATGAGTACCAATTGATTACTGGGGTCGATGTAATCAACTTAACCCCGACTCTGAACTTGCTGGCTTTGTGCCAAAATTTGAAACCATTATTATTTATAATTTTAACTACTACGAGTCACGCGATTTAAAAACCATAATGGTGAAACGGGTGTAGGAACTACCATATTAACTTGTGTTTGTCCCATACCTATCAAATCATACCTATCATATAGACGTGTTTATCTATACTTCTCCTTCATTTACTCTGTATAACTCATAACTAGTCATATTAAGTTACTTAACAGGAGGCTGACTGGAAGAAAATTCTCATGACAATAACAACGATTACTTATTTTACTCATAAGACGTGCTGCATTAAAGCTTCTTAAGATGAAGAAAACTTTAAACCACGTTTGAGAAGGGATTTGTCGACAAATATTTTCTATCCATGGGAAACACTCACCTTCTCCGTTCACGTACAGGCATTTGCTTGGGTGCTTTTTTGTGTATATTGATATGCTCTTTCTAAATATTATGTTCAATATTCCTACGTTTATATCTAAGAATGTAACAGAGCTCTATAAATTCATGACATTTATGTTTGATTGGAAATATAAACATGGAATTATTAAAAATAGCGATGGAAGTATTTTCGGTCGATTCATTAAGACTATCAGCTCCTTCATCCCTGTCTGTCACAATAAATATCTTGTCAACTTACATGGTGCAGGAACTGAAGTTTATGTTTAGGAAAAAATATGTTTTCACGATGGTGTACGCCATGTGCGTATGTGTATGTGTGTGTCTGTATGTGTGTCTGTGTGTGTGTTTGTGTGTGTATATAGTTAAAGACATAAATATACATATACGATTATAGATTCATAAAAATCTAACCGTGTACATATATATATATATA
>NC_069006.1:10791787-10792996 GCF_001194135.2 Octopus bimaculoides | reverse complement strand
ATATATATATATATATATATATATATATATATATGTAAGTATGTATGTGATGTATGTATTTATATATATACCTGCAAACATCATGGTGGTTTACACACAGAAATGCACATGGGAATAATTAATAGGAATACAAAGAGAAACGAGCTGAGAAGAAACACAGCACTTGATGAGGGAAGAGTCATTGATAAGAAGATGCGTTTTCTGTCTTTCACCCGAGTTCCAAAGGAATTCGTATTAATTAACGTGTAAATATCAGAATATGCTATAGGCCCGTGTAGCCGTCTAACTTTAACGTAATTCACAGACCGAATGATAGAGAGATACTATGAGAGAAAGAATAGTGATAGAATAAGTGAGAATTCATCGGTCCAAGCTCCCGATTCCGATGATTCATTGACACTCAAATGGAAAGTTAAAAGAGAAAGAGAAAAGACAGTGACACCGCTGGGACTCGAACACGGACAATTAAAGAAAGGAACTTTTACGAGAGACTCCCTATCCGGTTCTGCCAACACGCCATCTGTTGCTGGTAAGTCCTACTTGTTCCAGTTTTTGAACTGCAGTTCTGCTGGGGCACCGCCTTGGCTGGGTTTTATGCAAGTAAGGCGAAAGAAACGATTTCAGGGTTAATTTTTAAAGTCTGATACTTGTTCTATCGGTTTCTGTTTGCCAAACTGCTAAGTTACGGCGATGTAAGAACACAGCTTCGTGTGTCACACGGTATGAGGACAAACACAAAGACGAAGATATACACATACATAGAAACACACGCGCGCGTACACACATGCACACACTCACACATAGCTACATACGTACGTACATACATACGTACATACATACGTACATACATACATACACATATACATACATACACACGTACGTGCATACATACACACAATATCAGACAACCAAATTCTTTCACAAGGTACTGGTTCGTCCAGGGCCGCAGGTGCAGCGCAGTGTGTCTGAACCCGAAACCACCTGGTTACAAAGCGACCATCTCAGCCACACAGATGATGCATGCGATTCTGTCAGTGCGAATATAAGAATGTTTGGAATTTTGGTAAATATTCCTTAAAATATAAAATGGATAGACAACTGCACGAAGTCACCGAAGTTGTTCGAAGTGATTTAAAAGAGAGATAGATAGATAGATAGATAGATAGATAGAGAGAGAGAGAGAGAGAGAGAGAGAGAGAGAGAGAGAGA
>NC_069006.1:10790077-10790550 GCF_001194135.2 Octopus bimaculoides | reverse complement strand
TATTTACATGTATATACATATATATTATTTGATAACGTATATATGTTTATACACTATACGTGTATTCATTTCTAGTGTGTATGTATCTGTGTGTGTTTATATATGTATAAATATACGTCATGATACTTCCTGCACCAGCAAACTCAAATTCCGCCATACATGTTCACGTGCGCAAAAGAAAAAAAAAAAAAAAGAAAAGAAACATAGCCTGATTACTACTTATGTTGTTAAGGAAACTTGAATCGGGTGTAGAAAGGATACCCTGCTGTGTATACATCCATTTATACAAACGTAGACGCGTATACATCTATCTATCTATCAATCTATCTATCTATCTATATATCTATCTATCTATCTATCTATCTGTCTATATATGTATGTATATATGTATGTATGTTTGTATGTATGTATGTATGTATATATATATATATATGAATATATGTGTATGTATATATATGATTATATATATATAT
>NC_069006.1:10784328-10787633 GCF_001194135.2 Octopus bimaculoides | reverse complement strand
TAGTAAATAAAAAAAACGAAGAACAAACACAAGAGAAAAACAACAACCCGAAGACGTGGTACATGCTAAGTATTAGCAGACGCTCATGGAAAGGAAGAAAGATGGTTTAACGTTTCGAGCAAAGCTCTTCATCAGAAACAGGAGACGGAAGATAGTCCTAGAGAAAAGGAAGTAGGAGGAAACAAACCTCCAACAATCCCCATGTGATTACATTTGAAGGAAATATATAATTAGTAAAACACAATTATATTTCAGTTTTATCATTTATCTCAAGGACTTTCCACATCTTTCTTTGAGTTTTTAACAATTCTTTCGAAACAGTAACGTTCCTAACTTTAGGAAAGCTTCTAAATCAACGTGGTCTAATCTTCAGGATACAGTGATACTGGTGGTTGTCATCTCTTTATTGAAGATACAGCTAACAAGGTAAATGCTGTCTATTATTCTAAACCAACTGAAGGGACCTCGTCCGAAAATATGAGAGAAAGCTTGATAAAATTTTCAGGTTTTTATAAACAACAGTTGAATGCATCGTTACGGCGGGGTTAAATTTGACTGGGGAGACAAAGAACAATGCTAAAACATCGCAGTATTTCAAAGTCAATTTACACCGGTGGATCGCATGGAACACTCATTATCGAAAGGGGGAACATATTACCCTAAAGCGAAAAACAACAGCGATCAAATATTCACGTTCGAATCTGCTAGAACATGTATAAAATGAACAGAAGTTTTATTTTTCAAAATATTGTTTCAGTTCGGTTTAGAATAAGTATTAACACTATCATTGATGTCTTGTTGTGAATATATCTTGAAATTGTATTGTTTTAAATGGTTTTAAGAAGATAAAATATCCAATATCCTAAAAATGGGGAAATATAATGGTAATCCTGTTCAGTTGGATGACATACCTTGTTTAACTATCTGAGTTGATGCAGGCGAATTTGTGTAAATCGGATTTTTTGTTAAATTTTTTGTTAGAAATATTCTTTCAAACTGTATATATTAGTTTTACACTCTGTTGGGACCACAGTTGGGAGCAGTAGTCCAGACGATTGAGGACAAAAGTTTTTCAAAGAAGAAGCATTGTATCTCTGTTCCTGGTCCTGAAGGATCTAAGGATCCAACCTGCCACCCCTCTGCATAGTGTTGCTTTCTGAGCAATGTGCACATGGAAAGGTGCGTCGTTGCTCATGTGGATTCCCAGGTCACGCACCGACTCTAACTAGGACTACAACTCTGGGATTACATTGCCTGCTGGTCCCATGTATTTCAGCTGTAGTTTGTTTGTGGGCTGATAGCAGAGTGCTTGAAATTTTGCGCCATTGAACTGCATATTATTCTCATCGGCCCATTTATATATTGCATTCAGGTCATTCTGCAGTCTTAGGATGTCAGTAGGATCCTTGACCGCCTGCGATACTTTCGTATCATCGGCGCAGCTGGTGAGTGTGGCCGACTCAATGGCTGAGGGCAACCACAAACAGTAGTGGTCCCAGCACTGTTCCCTGGTGGACACCACAGAGGATTGGTTCCACTTCAGAGAGAGCACCATTTGCGGTGACAGCCTGACTTCTGCCCTTCAGGAAATCATACAGCCACTCTCCCAGTCTCCCAACTTTACCATGGTTACGCAATTTGTGACATATCCCATGATCGACATTGTCAAAGGCATTGGCAAAGTCGAGATATATCACATCTACATTTGAATGGTTGAGCCGTTGCTTTAGTATCCAGTCGAAGTGCTGTAGGAGCTGTGTTAGGCAGATTCTTCCAGGACGGAACCATGTTGCGTGTCTGTAAGCAAATCATTTTCTTCTAGGAACTTGGTCAGTCTTTTTCTGACAATGCGTTCCATGATCTTGCTTGACATACGAAGTCAGAGAGATGGGTCTGTAGTTTATAGCGTCTTCTCTGCTTCCTCCTTTGTGGACAGGGCAGATTATTCCTTTTTTTAACGTTTGAAGAAATGTACCGCATTCAAGGGAACTCTGGAAAAGCATTTGCAGTGGTTTTGCCTTAGCTCTCTTGCATGTTTTTAACAGAATTGCTGGGAGTCCATCGGGGCTTGTTGCAGAGTTTGGGTTTATCTCATCAATGGCCTTTTCTGTAATGTCAATGTTATCGATGGTCGCCTTTTTCTCTTGTAGGTTAGAGGTGTTGAAGAACTCACCAGGTCTGCTTATTTTCATGTTTTCTTGTGGGAAGGTGAAAACACTTTGGAATTGTTTATTGAGTGCTTAACTTATCCTCTTGGGGTCCGCAGTCAGTGAGCCTTTTTCATCAAACAGTAGCCCTATCCTGTATCGCATTGAGGCAAACTCTTTTGCGAACTTGTAGAAGGCTTTAGGGTTTCTTTTAATATTTTCCGCCACCCTGGCTTCTCTTTTTCATGGGAAAGTCTGATTTTTATTCCCAGGGTGATTGAAAAGTAACTCCATATTTTACCATACTTATAAATTATTTATTAATTGCAATTTTTTCTCAATTTTTTTTGTGTTTGTTTTTTTGAAGTATGAGAATTTAATCTGTAACCGTAACGTTCTTGTTCGTGACTGGCTGAATGCCCACTTCCCCAGGAGGTGGATGGGTCATTGTAGTATACACGTGTGGCCAGCCCGGAGTCCCAACTTAACACCCTGTGATTTTTGTCTTTGGGGTTGGTTAAAAGAACAAGTCTACTGCACCAAGGCAAAGACTTTGGAAGAACTTGAAAAGCGAATATGAGAAGTTATGTCTTCCGTTCCACAAAAGTTCCTGGTGAAATCAGTTGATGCAGTTCCTGGGCGACCCAAGAAGCTGGTGGTGACATCTGGAGCCCATATCAAATTTTAAATAAAACCTCATACTAAAACCTTTCCTCTCAGTTACTTTTCAATCACCCTGTCTATATATATATATAAAATGGAGAAATTATACAAAATGTATAAATGGATGACGAGTGAAGCACCGGCACAGTTTCGATTACTTGTTGTTATCCGTAGATTTATTCCAGGAACATCGTAGTAGTGGTTGGGGGTAACAGTATTAATAAGATAAGAGATTGAATGTACAATAGACTTTATTGGGTACAGCACATGTTTCGACCCAATGTCGGTCTCTTCGAGTACATCAATAAAAAGTCTCATTAGAGATTTCTTGAGTCGGCTTACGTACCGCTATATGTCCATCAAATTCGAGAATGAATAAAAAGAGAGAAAATTTATTGTAACGCAAAAAATTCAAATATGAACGTGAAAAGTATACATTCTAATTGTATGTATGTATGTGTGTATATATATATATATATATATATATATATATAT
>NC_069006.1:10780948-10783150 GCF_001194135.2 Octopus bimaculoides | reverse complement strand
TGTGTGTGTGTGTGTGTGTGTGTGTGTGTGTGTGTGTGTGTGTATGATTATGAAGACGATTAGTGATCTAGTGGCTAGAGCGTTGAACTCGCGATCGCGAGGTCGTGGTTTCGACTCCCAGAGCGGCCGCAGCGTCATGTTCTTGTGTAAACACTTCATTTTGAGTTGCTCTGTAATGATTTCCACATCTGACATGTGACACCTGTACAGGAAATGTACAGGTGCACAAGTTAGCTTACGTGCAACGTAAATATTTGATCACTATAGACAAATTAGTCGTGCGGGTGTTCACCCCGAAATTGCAGAATCTTCTTTCTGTCCTTTAACGAGGGAAGAGTCAATTGTTTATATATGTATGCATATGCTTCACAAACTTTTAATTAAAATTTCTGAAAGAAAATCTTTCAGAAACATTAACCCAATCTCTATTGAAGATATAAAGAGGAATTTCGTGTTTAAATTCTTTTGACTGTCTCCAGCTTTTCAAACACGTGATAAGCCATGCGAAGTGTATAGATTTATAATCGACAAGACCCCTCTCCCAAATTTCGAGCCTTGTGTCTATAGTAGAAAGGATTATTATTATTATTATTATTATTATTATTATTATTATTATTATTATTATTATTATTATTATTATTATTTTATGTTTGACTTTTGTTTTGCATTTGTACAAGTTGGATCCAAGTCTCACCCAGAGACCTCAAGAGACAACAAGTTAGAAGTTCATGTAGGTGTTATGCCTAGGGTACCATATATTTGGATTTGTACAGTTTTGTTCAAGTGAATGTTTAAGAAACCATAAGAAAATTATCTGTTTGCTTTAAAATTTGATTATTATTATTATTATTATTATTATTACTATTATTATTATATAATAGTTCGATATTTGGTAGATTGAGGCAAATTTCTACTACATCATCTGCTACATCTCCGTGTAGTTGAGGTGCGTGTAGCATTCTGTGTTCTTTTCTGCTGTTGAGAGTGTGCAAACTCTTCCCGGTATTGTACTGTGTTCGTTTTTTTTTTCTCTTGAGGTATGGTGCAGTCTTTTGTTGTATTACTGCTTGTATTGTGTGTTGAGTGTATAATGCCGGTGGAAGTTTATTACACTGCGTAATTGCTGTATAGAGTGACTCTTGTGTTTGTGGGTTGTTTAGTTTAGATTGTACAATTGGATTGATAGTGCCTTGTGTACGATGTGAGCTGATCTTAGTGGGGCTATTTTTTGGATAGTGTGTAGTGTTGAGGATCCAGATATAGCTTCTACGTTTTTGTTCATAAGTATTTAATATCATGTCCAATGCTCCAATTATTATTGGTATTGTTTTTACCTTCATGCCCCACATTTTAAATACTTCAATTTCGAGGTCTCTGTACTTTGAGAATTTCTCCACTTCTTTTTTTAACAATATTTTGATCAGAAGGGACAGTAATGTCTATCAGTAAGCTGGTATTTCCCCCCAATCCTTGACTATTATGTCTGGGCGATTATTTTCTAATTCTTTGTCGGTTGGAACCGGCATATCCCAGATGATCGTAGCCTGGTCGTTGTCTTGTACCTTGCTTGGCACATGCTTATACCACCTGTTGTCAGTTTTGATGTTGTAATGTCGGCATATCGTCCACTGGATATAACTGATTATTTCGTATTCGTATTATTATTATTATTATTATTATTATTATTATTATTATTATTATTATTATTATTAAGATGGTGAACTCGCAGAATTGTTAGTAAGATGGGCAAAATGCTTAGCGGCATTTCGTTCGTCGTTATATTCTGAGTTCAAATCCCGTCGAGGTAACTTTGCCTTCCATCCTTTCGGATGCCTGGAGAAGGTAGTGATGCCCTGAGTCAAAAGGGTGGCTGCTGTGAGACCCTATGTTTGGCAACAGGACTCTACCCCATGCCACATAAGCAGGAGAACCCAGTCATGGCTGTCAGACAATTTCTGCGACCACATCGCTCCTAACATCTGGCCACCTATCTCCCCAGAGACTGCAACCCCCTTGATTATTATGTGTGAGGTGCAGTTGAGCAAGAGACCAACAAAACTCTTTGTAACACCAAAGATGAACTGAAGGCAAGGATTATGGCAGCATTCACCAACTTAAATAAGGAGACCATCCAGAAGAGTTGCAGGAGATTCCAAAGTCGTCTGGAGGCCATGGTTGAAGCCAATGGCAATTTTATTGAAT
>NC_069006.1:10776014-10777356 GCF_001194135.2 Octopus bimaculoides | reverse complement strand
TATATATATATATATATATATATATGAACATACATATGCATATATGTATATACGTATACAAACATACATATTGACATTTGCATCAAGATGTTATGATTTATGTTTTTGGAGTGTTTGTATCTATATATATATATATGTCCACACAAATATATAGACACGTGCGTGCGTGTGTGTGTGTGTGAGTGCATGTGTGTGCGTGCACGTGCACGTATGTGTGTGCTTACCTATCAAACTCTGCATCAGTCACGTGTAACAATGCGCATGTCATTTCCCTTCATAGTCAATTTCTTCATGCATGACATCACAACCCATTTTCTTCAATATACTATATCCGACTTTTTTAAATTATTTTACTTTGCATTTTCACCCTTCTTCATTTCTCTTTCTGCTTCATTGATATCCCATTGCCTTTCTCCGTGATATTCTAATATAATATAATATAATTGACTACTCCATTCTTCGTTTTGTTTCTTCCCAGAATCTCCAATTCAATTCGCATGGGACTAGTTCCCGTTCCATGCGAACCAATTATGTCCCGATGAGACAAGTTTATCACATACCCATGTCTCTTAATATCCTAATATTTAAAAACCCCGTTCCACACCCAATTTATTTCCAAGATATCATTGGTTGTATTTGAAACCCCTTCCTACTTTGTTAATTCATTCTCTAATTTTCTGTTAATTTAAAACGCCTGACCTCTCTACCTTTGGTACTTTGCACTCCGTATCTCCACACACGATTCATATTCGCCTCTTCTTATAATTGCTCTGTCATTCTCTCATCTGTCACTCATACGATTTACACTTACGTTTTTTTCATAACCTACACTCATGGCTACTGTCATAGTGTTGTATTTTCCTATTCCACGCTGTGTGGTTTAGAAGCTTGCTTTTGTTTGCAACCACATGGTTTCCGGTTCAGTCCTAATTCGTGGCATTTTGGCCAAGTATTTTCTGCTATAGTTCTAGGCCAATCAGTACTTTAAAATTAGAGGGAAATTGGCGCAAGACCGTCGTGTGTGTATATATACATATATATATATATATATATATATATATAGAGAGAGAGAGAGAGAGAGAGAGAAAGAAAGACAGACAGACAGGTAGACAGACAGACAGACAGACAGACAGTCAGAAAGAGAGAGAGACACAAAGAGAGCAAAAGTGTACGTACGCCGCTACCAGCCGAAACTGCTAAGATAATCCGGAACTCGACTGAAGATAGAAAATTCCAAATGACCTGTCCTTGTTTTTTGTTGTCCCTTTTTGTATCGTCTAACTGGATGTTTTGTTGTTGCCTGTTGCGTTCTTGTTCCATTTTTTGCTTACTTATATATATA
>NC_069006.1:10775269-10775823 GCF_001194135.2 Octopus bimaculoides | reverse complement strand
TGTGCTTTTGCCTCTCCCCAGCATCGCTTGACAACTAGTGTTGGTGTGTTTACGACCCCGTAACTTAGCGGTCCGGCAAAAGTATCCGATAGATTAAGTACTATGTAATATAATTGTCATTAAAAATAAATTTCCAAATTTTGGTTAGTAGGAACATAGAATCCATGCTTTTACCGGTTATTAATGCCGGCTAACCTCAGTGGGTGTATAAAAAACTCCAGTTTTCTTTGATTTATTTACCTCAGTCTTCCTTCACATCGGTAAATCGCTATATCTCGACAGAGTCTGCATGTTTTCGGCAGAGAAAATAATAAATTTATAATAAAGAACAGAGATTTATATCCAGTTTTATTCAATAGTTAATTACTTGTTTTCATTTCTGCACCTACACATGTTTCTGCGGTTGCTAATGCACACTGCAAAATTTTCATCTTTATGTGCACTTATTGTTAATTGCCGCTTCTTCGGGTAGGAGTCAGCTGCAATGTTCAGATAGAATCTAAATTAAATACAAGTCCGGCTGAAATACACGTGGTGTTGTCATTGTTCCCCCC
>NC_069006.1:10773853-10775167 GCF_001194135.2 Octopus bimaculoides | reverse complement strand
AAAAAATAGCCTAGATCCTGACCTTTTCAATTCTGCTGATTAAAAACAAATTGACTCACTGTCCAAGGAATTTTAACAGTTGCTACATTAGGGAAAGGGATTATATTTCTCCGAGACAGAACAAAAAAAAATGAGCAACAATCTTAATCAATTTTCGAACCTTATTGGATTCTCATCAGGGGCGTCCACATCAAATAGAAGAAACCCGTATAAATATATATAGTCTAATTCCTTTAAATTTTTCGTCAATCCCTTGTGAGATCTTCAACAGGAATCCTATGGGTTTTCCTTACCTACTCAGGTCGAATCAACATGAAAGACCTCACAGATTACCCTTTTTTTTTTTTTTTATCTCATCAACGACATTATGCCACGACTTTTCCTCGATTTCTACTCGTCAATGCCGAATCACTATGAACTTTCTCCCGTCGAATTTTCCTCGTTTCCTCCAACATTTTTATAATTTTGTTCTCACTTCCGTACAAATATGCTTCATATGATTTCACACCTTGAAACTGCCTGTTCATAATTTATTCCATTATAACTACATTCATGTGTGTGCGCGCGCGCGCGTGTTTGCACATTCTATCGCTTGTCCGCTTTCTAGGGCAAGCTCAACCTCTCTCTATCTCTCTTTTATTCTGATACATTGAAGAATTGTTGCCTAAAGTTGAGTGCCGGTGGGTGTTTCTGTGGAGGTGGAGGTGGAAGTGGGCTTCTGGGCTTCTGGGTCAGTTATAGAAAGAGGGAACGCTTGCAAAAATGTACGGGGGAGTCGGTATATATATATATGTGAATATACACACATGTGTATATGTGCGTGCGTGTGTGTGTGTGTGTGTTTATATATATATGCATAATTACACATACATACATATATGCTTTATCTCTAAATATTATCAGATCTCTGATATCTGTGAGATATACGCGAAGAGCTGGGTGGTGTTTTCCAGACATGTAAACAAATACATACATACATACATACATACATACATACAAACAAATATATACACACACACACGTACACACACACACACACACACACACACATATATAGCGAGATAAATAATAGTTGTGTGTTTGTGTCTGTTTATTTATAGTAAGGAATCTCTGAAACAATAAGTTGCGTAAGAAATGACATCAAATTCCACTTCTGCATCGTATATCGCTTCTCAACACGCAATTTCTCTCGCTAGGTGTCCCTCCGGTTAACTCACTCTCGATAGCATACGTTTGCCATTTGGCTTTTCATTAGTCCATCCATCCACCCATCCACCCGTCCATCCATCCACCCATCCACCCATCCATCCACCC
>NC_069006.1:10768833-10769778 GCF_001194135.2 Octopus bimaculoides | reverse complement strand
TATTATTATTATTATTATTATTATTATTATTATTATTATTATTATTATTATTATTATTATATGTTTCGCTTTTGCTTTGTGTCTGTACAAGTTGACTCCAAGTCTCACCCAGAGACCTCAAAAGACAAGTTAGAAGCTCAAGTTGGTGTTATGCCTAGGGTGTCATATATTTGGTTTTGCACAGAGTATTGTTCTAGAGAATGTCTGTCAAAACATAAGTAAATTAAAAGTTTGTTTTAAAAGTAATTTGATTATAAGATGATGAGGTTCTGTTAAGATGACAGGAAAACGTATTTGCTATTATGTACATTTAAAAGTATTTTAACACTGTTTACAGTGTTAAATGTTTGGGGGGGATTACATAGACAATATTTTACGTAAGATATGGGCAGTTCCCATGAGCACTATCTTTTGAATTTCTTTCATTTGTGGACTTTATAGTATCTGAGCTAGGTAGCGATCAGCCCGTTTTGCTATCATCCCTAGGATACCTATGTCAACAGGTATTGTTTTAGTCTTGAAGTTCCACATTTTGCAACTTTCTATTTCAAGATTTTTATATTTGTTCAGTTTTTGGTAGGCCTTGATAGATACATTTATATCGATTGGGACATTCATATCAATGAGGAGGCAGGATATTTGTCTGAAATCCTTCAATATAATATCTGGCCTATGGGCATTTATCTTTGTGTCAGTTTGAACAGTGAAGTTCTAAAGGAGTGAGATGTGATCATTTTCAAGCACTGGAGGTAGTCTGTGATCTCACCAGTTTTTATCCTGGGGCAGGCCCAATTCTTTGCAAATTACCCAGTGAATATACTGTGCTGCTCTATCATGCCTGTTGAGATACCCTGTAGGCGCATTATTATTATTATTATTATTATTATTATTATTATTATTATTATTATTATTATTATTATTATTATTATTATTATTATTATTATT
>NC_069006.1:10768304-10768631 GCF_001194135.2 Octopus bimaculoides | reverse complement strand
CCACCAATCCCCCGAAATTTCTGGTCTTGTACCTACAGTAGAAAGGATTATTATTATTATTAGTAGTAGTAGTAGTAGTAGTAGTAGTATCAACATCATTTTAGTTGTAATCATGATCACCTCTTCATCATAACAATCATCACCTACAATCAGCACTGTCATCTATATCATCATAATCCTTGTCGTCGTTGTTGTTGTTCTCCTTCTTCTTTTTCTTCTTCTTCTTCTTCTTCTTCTTCTTCTTCTTCTTCTTCTTCTTCTTCTTCTTCTTCTTCTTCTTCTTCTTCTTCTTCTTCTTCTTCTTCTTTTTCTTCTTCTTCTTCTTCT
>NC_069006.1:10765728-10768294 GCF_001194135.2 Octopus bimaculoides | reverse complement strand
CTTCTTCTTCTTCTTCTTCTTCTTCTTATTATTATTATTATTATTATTATTATTATTATTATTATTATTTTATATTTGACTTTTGCTTTGTATTTGTACAAGTTGGCTCCAAGTCTCACCCAGAGACCTAAAGAGACAACAAGTTAGAAGTTGATGTTGGTGTTATGCCTAGAGTGTCATATATTTGGTTTTGCACAAAGTATTGTTCTAGAGAATGTTTAAGAAAGCATGAGAAAATTATAAGTTTGTTTTAAAAATTCGGGATTACGTAGGCAGTATTTTACGTAGGATATGGGCAGTTCCCATGAGCACGATTTTTTGAATTTCTGCCATTTTAGGGTTTCCTGGTATCTGAGCTAGGTAGCAATCAGCCCCTTTTGCTATCATTCCTAGGGCACCTACGACAACAAGTATTGTTTTAGTCTTGAGGTTCCACATTTTGCCAATTTGTATTTCAAGATCTTTATACTTTCTCAGTTTTTGGTAGGTCTTGACAGATATGTTTATATCGATTGGGACAGCCATATCAATGAGGAGGCATGATTTTTGTCTGAAGTCTTTCAGTATGATGTCTGGACTATTTGCATCTATCTTTCTGTCAGTTTGAATGGTGAAGTTCCAGAAGAGTGAATTGCGATTATTTTCAAGCACCAATTTTTTATCATGGGGCAGGTCCAGGTTTTTGCAAATTACCCAGTGAATATATTGTGCAGCTCTATCATGCCTGTTGAGATACTCTGTACGCACAAAAAGACTGCACATGGAGACAACATGATCGATGGTTTCATTTTGTTCTTTATATATACGACCTGCTGGGCGACTGCCGTTCTCTAATATGTTGGCCTGGTAGTTTCTTGTAGGTAGGCATTTATCTTGGGCTGCTATGATAAACCCTTCTCTTTCTGATTTTAAGCCAGAAGCCATTAGCCATTGATGGGTAAGGGCTTTGTCAACATCGGCATTATTAGCTCTCTTTGGGTATTTACCATTGAGAGGTTTTTCTTGCCGTTTATCAATAAGAATATCTTAGGCAGCAGTTTTAGCACAGGTTTTCCATACGCTTAGCTTTTTCTATGCTTGTTTCTAGTTCGTCTAATTCTTGAATTTGTTGCAATTGGAATTCACTTAGATATTCCTTTGCCTGTTTTGTTACTAAGTATGATGCTTTCTTGTTTTCATGCTTTAAAACAAGTTTTAACATCCAGTCCTCAGAGTTTTTCAGGTAGGTGTTTAGGCCAATCGTGGCAATCTTCATTGATAGTTCTAGTTGTAAAAGTCCACGGCCACTCTTTTTTCTTGGCAGGTAAAGTCGTTCTATATCAGTCTTAGCGTAGTACATACATTCTATGCATTGTCAACGAGTTAAGTATTTTTCTGATTATTTATTACAGTAATTAACCAGTTAATGATATTGAAACTGTAAGTCATGACCGTTATGGCTAAAGTATTGTTCGCTTCGATCCTGTTTCTTGCATTCAGCTCTGTCTTGAGTATAGCCCTTACCCTGTGATAACATTATCTTCTAATCCTTTCCCTCATCATTGAATATTTGATTCCATCACATTCAAATACCCTCAGGTATTTATAACTCTCCGCTGATTCTAACTGCTTTATAACATTCTGCTGGTCAAACATCCAATAACGTTGGATGTTTCTGTTAATTTTCCTTTGATAAAGGTAGCTTTTGCACATTTAACGAGGCCGAATTGCATCCTGATGTCATCACTGAATTGTTTAACAATTGCTAGTAAACCCTGTAGTTGTTGGTCATTCTTTTTGCAAAGAGATTCAAATCATCCATGTAAATGAGATGATTTATATTTTTATCAAACATTTTATAGCCGTATTGTACATCATGGAACAATTTCAAGAGAAGTATTAAGGCTAGACAAAAGAGGAGTGGTGATAGAGAGTCACCTTGGAAAATGCTACATGAAATTCTTACGTCTCCAGGATTAAGAGATCCATTGTCACTGTTCAAAGTCAGTGTGGTACACCATGATTTCATACTTACAGACAAGAAGTTTCGCAGAGTAGGTGCTATTTTATACTTTCCAGAAATTTCTTAATCCAGCTATGTGGTAGACTATCAAAAGATCTTTTATCATCTCTCCAGGCTATCTACAAGTTTTTGTGTCGTTTGTGACAATCTTCCAAGATCATCTTTTTATGAGTAGCTGATCTTTACAACCATAGGAACCACGTTTACATCCTTTTTGCTTTATTATTATTATTATTATTATTATTATTGTTCAGTAGTTTTATTTTTATAACGTGCTTTCACTTCACTACCGAGTGCAGCTCTGTGCGCCTTGGGTATGTGCTGTGGTTTGCTGTAGTGCTCTTATGGTTACTGTATTGAAAGTGTTTTGCGTAGGATGTGTGCAGTGCCCAGTAGTGAAATTTTCTGTATGTTATATATATTTATAAGTCCTGGTGTTTTTGTTATGTATTTGTTTGAATATTTTTTTATTATACCTAAGGCACCTACTATAATAGGAATTGTTTCTGTTTTTAGATTCCACATTCGAGTTACCTCTGTCGTGTCTGTGAATATATTCCTTCT
>NC_069006.1:10759021-10761708 GCF_001194135.2 Octopus bimaculoides | reverse complement strand
AAGAAGAAGAAGAAGAAGAAGAAGAAGAAGAAGAAGAAGAAGAATCGTTGGAGGCCTTTGAGGTAAAATATGGCAGACAAGAAAGTAGAAACGATCTCGAAATATTCTGATTTAAAAGTAGAAATATCAGAGTGGGTGCTGGGTGGGGTGGGTGCATGGAGGTGGGGGCGTTTGTCTGGTACCAGAAGTGAAAGTTGTTTATATCGGAGCACAAGGCTAAATTCATTCCCTCCACCAAAAACTAAAGCCTATGATGCCTCCTGGAACAGCTAGACATCAAGCCAAGCATGAGAACGTTCCAGAAACCTGCCCTGCTCGGAATAGCTCATATTCTCAGAAGAGAAAGGTACATTCTGTCTAAGACCTTTTGTTAAATGTTGATAGTTAACATTAATACAAAGAAGGAAAGTAAAAACAAAAACCTCATATTTGATATCCATACTGCACACAATGAAATATAATAAGCTAATCATGATATAGTTGCACAGTTTGACACAGCTGCAATGTTTGTTAGTGTTTCTCCTGTAGTGTCGGTCATTTCAGTACAGATCTGTTTTCTTTTCTACTTTCTCCTTTGTCCTTTTGTCCTGTAAACGTGGTTTCTTTTACGATGTAATCAATGAATCCTGGGATTGTTTGATACGTGCCACATTCATCGTCTCCTCTCCTCTTTCTCTGCACGAGATATCATCTTACAAAGCCTACAATGTGTGATTTATTGATTTTTTTCTCTCTCACTACAACTGTCTTTAAAAGCTATGAACTTTTTGAGTAACACTCTTAGAAATATCAGGCTTATGACAAGCAAAATTTCGATGATATAAAGAACTGATATTGAATGTGTGAGTGTGTGTGTGAGTGTGTGTGTGTGTGTGTGTGTGTGTGTGTGTGTGTGTGTGTGTGTGTGTGTGTGTGTGTGTGTGTGTGTGTGTGTGTGTGTGTGTGTGTGTGTGTGTGTGTGTGTGTGTGTGTGTGTGTCTGTCTGTCTGCGTCTGTGTCTCTGTCTGTGTGTCTGTGTCTGTGTCTGCGTGTGTTTGTGTGTGTATGTGTGTGTGTGTGTATGTATGTGTATGTGTGTAAGTATGAGTGTGTCTGTGTGCGTGTGTGTGTAGTTGTCTTTATTAGTTGGCTATTTTGTAAAAGCAGAGAGCTAGCAGAATCATTCGCACATTGGAAAAAAATGCTGAGCGGCATTTATTCCGGATCTTTACGTTCTGAATTCAAATTCCGAAGAGGACGACTTTGCCTTTCATCCTTTCGGATGAAATAAGTACCAGTTGAGCATTGGGGTCAATATAATCGACTAACCTCCTCCCCCAAAATTTCAGGTCTTGTGTCTGAAATTTGGGTGAGTAGAATGTATCATTATTATTCAATAGTCTTATCTTTATCACGTGTTTTCACTACACTATCGAGCGCAGCTCTGTGTGCCTTGGCTATGTGCTGTGGTTTGTTGTGGTGCTCTTATTTTCACTATTTTGAAAGTGCTTTACATTGGATGTGCGCAGTGCCTAGTAGTGCTATTTTCTGGTATTTTGGTTATGTATTTATCTGAATGTTCTTAATCATACCTAATGCACCTATGATTATAGGTGTTGTTTCTGTTTTTAGACTCCACATGCAGGTTATCTCTATTTCCAGATCTTTGTATTTTGAGAATTTCTCCGTTTCTTTTAAAGATACATTGTCATCTGTTGAAACTGATGCATCGATTAGAAGGCATTTTTTCTTGGTGATCTCTGACAATTATATCTGCTCCATTAGCCTTGATTTCTCTCTCTGTACGTATTGGCATCTCCCAGAGGATGGTTGCTTTGTCATTTTCTGAAACCTTTTGTTGGGTGGGCCTATACCAACTTTCTGTTGTCATTCCACAGTGTTGGTACATCTTCCAGTGTATATATATCCCAACTCTGTCATGTCTGTGGATATATTCCTTCTTAGACAGGACTGGGCTAATTATCTTTATTATCATTATTATTGAGTGAGAGAGAAATACATACCATCAAAGTGACAGTAGGGTACAAATATACGAAGCCCATTATACCCATCATAACTACCTGTCTGTTAAAGGCACATGCATCACAACCATATGTGAGCATCAAGGTGATTTCATATCAAGATAAAGAGCAGGTGGAACCCAGTTAGAATTTTCTTCGGGATGAGTAGCGCATCCCACCTAAAAGGTCTCTGAATGAGTGTTGTTTAAGGATGTTGAACGAAACGCCCATGTTTCCAGAGGTTAATTAGCTGAACCCCAAAGAATTCCTCTCAACACATCGCTAACCAGAGATGCACATATCACCAGCCACTAAGGGACATGCTCAATTGGTTAAGGTCAAGCAAATGGTTAGCAAATCTATCGTATTGAGAAGAATATTTGCTGTAGACCAATTATTTATTGCTATTATTATTATCATTATTATTATTATTATTATTATTGTTCAGTAGTTTTATTTTTATAACGTGCTTTCACTTCACTACCGAGCGCAGCTCTGTGCGCCTTGGGTATGTGCTGTGGTTTGCTGTGGTGCTCTTATGTTTACTGTATTGAAAGTGTTTTGCGTAGAATGTGTGCAGTACCCAGTAGTGCAATTTTCTGTATGTTATATATATTTGTAAGTCCTGGTGTTTTTATTATGTATTTGTCTGAATATTATTATTATTATTATTATTATTATTATTAT
>NC_069006.1:10756169-10758963 GCF_001194135.2 Octopus bimaculoides | reverse complement strand
CGTAGAATGTGTGCAGTACCCAGTAGTGCAATTTTCTGTATGTTATATATACTTGTAAGTCCTGGTGTTTTTGTTATGTATTTGTCTGAATATTTTTTTATTATACCTAAGGCACCTACTATGATAGGAATTGTTTCTGTTTTTAGATTCCACATTCGAGTTATCTCTATTTCCAGGTCTTTGTATTTTGAAAGTTTTTCCATTTCTTTTAGAGAATATTATTATTATTATTATTATTATCATTATTATTATTATTATTATTATTATTATTATTATCATTATTATTATTATTATTATTATTATTATTATTATTATTATTATTATTATTATTATTATTAGCGTCTTCTTTCAATTCTGTCTCTATTTCTTACCGAGTATCTTCCTGACACCTAAGGCAGAGAAATGTACTGTATGCATTGGTAGGCCATTAAAATAAACAAACCAGATTGTTCATTTACAAAGTCATGTGACAAAGAAAAAAGAAAAGATAAACAAATAAAATAAGTGGGAGGAAAATGAAAGAAAATTCACAGCGACAATGCTCTTCTCTATACGTGTGACATACCAGTTAACACGATCTTTTGTACTTCCTGCATGGATAGTAAGCCAGGAATCATTCTTAAATAATTTTCAGTTCCTTTTTTTGGTCATTCCAAGTGCTCCTACAATCACTGGTATTGTAACCGTCTTGAGATGCCACATCTTTTCGATTTCTATAAGGAAATCTTTATATTTTTATCGAATTCTTTTGCCGAGATATTATGGTCACATGGTTTGCTCATGTCAATCAATAAACAGACTTTGTTGTTTTGGTCTTTCACAACAATATCTGGTCTATTAGCTTTATTATTAAGGTGGCAAGCTAGCAGAATCATTAGCACGCCGGGCAAAATGCTAAGCGGTATTTCGTCTGTCTTTACTACGTTCTGAGTTCAAATTGCAGCGAGGTCGACTTTTCCTTTTGGGAGTCGCTGGAATTAATGTAGTAGACTAACTCACCTCTCACGAAATTTCAGGCTTTATGACTATAGTAAAAAAAAAATTTATTAGTTATTTTGTTATTGTTGTTAACATTGTTGATGTCGTTGAACGAGAGTTCAGCCCTGCTCCGGTAGACCTATGATCCAAAGATATTCTAGCAATGATCGTCTTTCTCTCATTGCCAAAACTGGTAAATTCGAGACTGTTAACATCGCTGACTTACAAGGTTTTCTGTTGAAATCTTCTTATCGGTCAGTTGAGAAACAGTTCATATCTCACATTTACAATGGTTATCTTTTACAACAATACCTTCTTTTAAATATCCTGTTTTTGTTCTTAGATTAGAAACAGTTGTTTAAGAGGATTCGGGTAGATGTACCGTACTTGATGGCATATAAAGCACACTATTTTTTCCTTTAAAAAATTTCAAAACATATCCAAAGTTTTTCTTCCCATAAACTTTAATGTACTAAGAACCATTTTTTCTTACGCACTGCGGAAATTGTAGTGTGTTTAACATGCCTGGAAGTGTTTTGCCTTTTTTTTTGTGCTATCAAATACAGTAATTTCGTAGAAGAGAGATTTGGCTGCTATTTATGTATGAGATCAGATGACCTCCCATGAGTAATGTGGTTTATCCAAAACAATCCAATGAAAGAAAATAACGTCGGGTAAAGTGAAATGAAACCGTGTTGCGGATAGACTCAGTTCACTGAGAACTTTAACCAGGAACCGATCTTTTGCAAGGAAACGGGGAGGAAGAAGAGAAGAAGGGGGCGTAGGAAACCAAACAAACAAACGAACACACAAAACATTTGAAATAAATCATTTAAAAAAATAAAATGAAATAACTGTTAACGTTCTAGCACCGCCATGTTGTTTTCTTCTTTCTGTTTCTTTTGTTTGTTATTTTTCTGGTCTGGTCTTCATTTTTGCAAATTCTTTTCTCGGTTTTGGCAAGGTTAAACTAAAACTCATAGCCTTCTAAAAACAACTACGACAAGTAACTGTAACAATAGTAGTAGTAGTAGTAGTAGTAGTTGTAGTAGTAGTAGTAGCAGCAGCAGCAGCAGCAGCAGTAGTAGTAGCATTAGTAGTGGCAGTAGTGGTGGTGCTGGGGATGATAACGATAACGGTTTCAAAGTTTGGCACCCCAGTGTTCAACGGTTACTTATTTCATTGATCCCGGAAGGATGAAAGGAAATGTGAACCTCAGCGGAATTTGAACTCAGAACGTAGCGATGGACGATGCGCCGTTATGTATCTTGTCCATTGTGCTAACAATTCAACCAGCTCGCCGTCTTAACAACAACAACAAAAATAATAATAATAAATTTATTATAATGGCGGAGAGAGAACGAAAGACGGAGCTGTTCTCTGGAGGAGGCCTCGAACATAAAGATAAGTGGCATAGAGAAACAACAGATACAACAACAACAACACGACTAAAGACTACCTATTTCCCTAGATTCTGTTTGGCACAGTAGCCATTGTATAAAAGATCTGCTAATACTCACTTCACTTTCTTAGGTAACAAAATAATAATAATAATAATAATAATAATAATAATAATAATAATAATAATAATAATAATAATAAGGTCTGGCAACTCGAAAAACAATTGCAGAAGGAATAATAGGAAAGAAAGAATAAAAATACAAAGAATTTAAGCAAAAAACAAAAGAACCACAAAAAGAAGAAAAATAGAAGAATTGAAATACAATAATAATAATAATAATAATAATAATAATAATAATAATAATAATAATAATAATAATATACAATAATAAAATAAAATAAAATAAAAGTAATG
>NC_069006.1:10749878-10752766 GCF_001194135.2 Octopus bimaculoides | reverse complement strand
CTTCTTCCTTTATTCAACTGCTTTCTTTTTCTTACATCTTTATCTTATTTTCTCTTTAATTCTTGTACTGCTCCTCTTTCTTCTTCTTCTTCTTCTTCTTCTTCTTCTTCTTCTTCTTCTTCTTCTCCTTCTTCCTCCTCCTTCTCTTCTACTTCTTCTTCCTCCTCCTCTTCTACTTCTTCTCTCCTTCTCCTCCTTCGTCTTCTTCTTCTTCTCCTCCTCCACTTCTTCTCCTTCTACTACTACTACTACTACTTCTTCCCCCCTTCTAATTTTTCTTCTTCTTCTTCTTCTTCTTCTACTACTACTACTACTAATACTTCTCCTTCTCTCCTCCTTCTTCCCTCTCCACCACACCACCAACACCACCTCCCCTCATTCTCCCTCTCCTGCTCCTCCTCCTGCTCCTCCTCTTCCTCCCTTTCTTCTCACTCTCGTACCACTATAACTCTTCCCTATCTCTTAACCCTAACCCAACTCTTCTCCCACCTCCCTACCTCCTCTAAATTATCCCCCACTCCACCACCACCACCACCGCCACCATCACACCCTTACCCCTTACCCAATCATACAAGGATCTCGTCAAAGCAAAGACATTTCATAAAAATTTTGTTCCTCTTAATGTTCTTGTTATCGTTCTTACTATTATTGTTGTTGTTGTTATTACAGTCCATATATTATTATTATTATTATTATAACCATTTTGTACTATTGCTTTCATTATTGTTGCCTTTATTGTTGTTTGTTATTGTTGCTATTTCTGTCGTTGTTGTTGCTATTTTGGGTGATGTTGTTGTTACTATCGTTGTTGCTACTGGTGCTGTTGTTGTTGTTGTTGTTGTTGCTGTTGTTGTTGCTACTCCCGTTTATTATTATTGTTCTTTCCGAAAATATGTTATTTAACTGCTTTCGCCGTGTTAGTGGTTTTCTGTTCCAACACCCGCATCCACCCCACTTGCTTTCCCCCATACGCACCCCCACCACCCACACACACACACTTCCTCTTCCACCCTGCGCCTCCATCCCCCCGATTCCACCTTCAAATATCTTTTGAACGTGTTACGTGATGAATACTTTGAACGATTTAAGCCGGGCAGTTGTGAAGTTGACAGAAATGAAAGTGAAACTAGCGACCCCCGCTACACACACACACACATACCATTCACATGCACTCGACACACATCACACTATCTTACACACACAGACACACGAACACACACATGCCACTACATCATATAAACAGGCACTTAGCCATACACACACCCCACGTCACGCTGTATCATACACACACACATACACTCCACACTTCATCACAAATACACACACCACTCTACATCATACACACACACACACATTACATCATACAATCACTACACCATACACATACACTTTACTTCATGCGCACACACAGAGTACATCTTACCCATAAAAATACATCATACTCACACACACACACATACACACACTGACACAGATATACGCATACTTACACACACATGCACATACAAGTACTTAAGGGCGCTCCCACATACTTACACACACATGTACACTATGCTCAAAAAAAGCATACGCACACATACACACATACACACGCACACATACTACATTGTGTGTCTGTGTGTCGCATACGAGGCGACATTACACTTTGCCACGTCATGCTATCGACACGCAGACACTAATTCACATCACGTGATGAACTCACCACGGCTGCACACCAGCTTAAACCAGTAAACGCCTGAAAGCCACTATATCACGACTCCTATGAACATCCAAAACACCCATCGACATGACCACCACCACTGCCAATACCAGATTACCAAACTATCAACAAGCCCTACATATGTTGGTGATGGGTTAGTAATGGTGGTAATGGTGGTAGTGGTGGTAGTTGTGATAGTAGGAGTGATCAATTTAATCACTTCCTCTTGAATGTGAAAGTACTGTCTAATAATAATAATAATAATAATAATAATAATAATAATTAAATACCCTGCTGCAGTACCAGGCAGTAGCTTTCATGACTTCTCATTTTAACTGATTGGAAGTGTTATCATGTACATTGTTTTGTCTTGGTATAAAAGATGGGCTACAGCAAATATTCTGCTCACTACCACAGATTTGCTTGTCAGTTGTTTGACCTTAACCAGTTGAGCATGTCCCTTGGTGGCTGACGATATGTGCATCTCTGATCACGAGCAGAAGTAGTGGGGGAGCATCATAGCCATGTGTTGAGAGGAATTCTTTGGGATTTGGATAATTCACCGTTGGAAACATGGGTGTTTCGTTCAACATACTTTAACAACTCTTATTCAGGGACATTTTGAGTGGGATGGGCTACTCGACCTGAAGAAAATTCTAACTGGGCCCCACTTGCGAGGTCATACGCTGTTTATCTTGGTATGAGATTACTATGTCGGACACATATAGTTGTGATGCATGTGCTTGGTGTACGTTTATTAGACGGGTAGTTATGATGGGTATAATGGGCTTTGTATATTTGTTACCCAGTGTCATTTTGATGGCATGCTCTGCTCTCTCACTCAATAATAATAATAATAATAATGATGATAATGATGATGATAAAAATAATAATAAACAAGTGTCACCTTAGTCTGCTGGCTGTGGACAGCTGACACTTTCCATCATACCCAGCAAAATAAGCTGAGTTTACATCACATGATAATAATAATGATGATGATAATAATAATAATAATAATGATATTAATAATAATAATCCTTTCTAGTACGGGCACAAGGCCTGAAATTTTTCTTCTTCTTCTTCTTCTTCTTCTTCTTCTTCTTCTTCTTCTTCTTCTTCTTCTTCTTCTTCTTCTTCTTCTTCTTCTTCTCAAGGGAGGAAGAAGTAGAAGTAGTAAATAGATCACTTC
>NC_069006.1:10745670-10749140 GCF_001194135.2 Octopus bimaculoides | reverse complement strand
TGTTTGACTACGATTTTGTATTCGGTTTGCAAGAGGCTTGATGTGAAATCGTATGTTGAAACAAATCTTCATGTCTTTGGAGGGTCATTACGCCAATAATAACAACACACGCACTGGTTCAATATCACTTCTCTATTGTTACTTAATAGGCTATATGTTTAGCCAACCAACTAACTAATCGATCGTTTGTGTTGGTTAAAAATCTCATTTGGTTGTTTGTTTGTGAAAGTCCTTTCGTCGCCATTCGCGACCTTATCAATGAGATACCCCTCTCTCCCCCTCTCTCTCTCTCTCTCTCTCTCTCTCTCTCTCTCTTCAAGGTTTATCTTGAACCTGTCCGTGAATTAGTCTTATGCCTATACGCATGTACGCTTGTATGTGAGTATGTAGAAATGTGGTTGCTTACAAGAGAAGAAGAAAGGTGAGAGTAGACGAAGAGTACGTGTGGGTGCATGCATGCGCGTTTATGTGTGAGTGGTTGTGTGTGTACACTCGCGTGCCTACCTGTGTGTGTGTGTATGCATTGGCCATTCGTGACCTCTTTAATGGATCGACTTTTTTGTTTGAGGTCTCAAAGCTTTCAAGATTTGCTTGTTTCAATGTTTGACATTTAGCTTTTAGCGTTTTGACGTTCTGTTTGCGTTTGACATTGGCGCTTTCACAATTGATGTTGAATGTTTGGCATTTCGTTTATTTGTTGTTTTCTTTTTGCTTGATATTGACGTTTTCAGAATTGACCTTCGGCATTTGACTTAAATTTAACGCTTTTCATTTAACGTTGGCGCAGTTAAAATTGACGTTTAATATTTAACTTCAGCCTTTGATGCTTGCCAATTATCGTTTTTTTTTTCTTTTGTATGACGTTGACATTTTTAGAGTTAACGTTTGATGTTTGACTTTAATATTTGACATTTATCGTTCAACGTTTGTTTTTCGTTGGTGTTTTTAGAATTGACATTTAATGTTTGACTTCAATGTTTGTCGTTTGCTGTTTAACGTTATTTCTGTTTTGACATACGCACTTTCAGTGTCAGAATTGACGTTTAACCTTTTACCAATATATATTTTAATAACATCACAATGTAAATCATAAACATTGAAATATATTTAAATATCACAAATTTGATTGTGCTTGAAATAAGGACGTAAACACATTAATCTTTTCCACAAATCAGCGATATAAAAAGAATGAATTTACATTCTTATTTGAATCAGAGCAAGGCTTTGCTTTGTAATATTTGAATTGATATAAGTTCGTTTATTATTTGGCTTTTAACGTATGACGTTTCTCTTCAAATTCAATATGAACGTTTTTCTCTCAATGAGGAAGGCTTCTAATTGATTGCTCGCCCTGTAGAGTTGCCAAATCTCCCTCAAATTACGTTGATTAACCTAATCTATCCATGAGCTTTGATTGAATAAAGGAAGGAGTGATCATTCTTTGAACGTCTTTAAAATGACCTAGGGCCAAACTACAACTACATCAAACAGAGTGCTCACCATCGCACTAGAGCACACGAATGGGCGGAGAAGCCTTTTCTTACTCGTTCATAATTCAAATTTCAAGTTCATTTGAAATGCTAGTCCAGCAAATTCACGTAAGAACGACTTAGAGAGAATAAAGACGTACCACTGACCATCCATTACATTGCGACTCCGTCACTAGTACATTGGTACCACCAGTGCCTGTAAAACAGTGGGACGGTTCGATCGGCACATTGGTCTGGGGCTCTGGGAGGCCAAAATGGGGTCCGCAAATATTTGGTTGGGTTTTCTCTAAAAAGAAAATAGAAAAAGAAACCATAACACTTCACAGGACTCTTGCTAGACTACACTCATGGCTAGGTTTCAAAATTAATATTGTACCATCTTATAATATTTCTCACGGAGATCCTGACATCACATTAGTACCACAGAGATATCACGGAGGTACCAAACCAAAAAAGAAAAACATCAAATTCGTCTTCAGTTTTGAGAGGACACCTACCAACTCGGGAGCCAGAAATTCATCTTGTTCTACCAGGCGGCTTGTAGTATTTTTATCTGAGACCCTGGATACCACAAACCCTATCATCTCATTAGAACAACAGAAGTAGTATAAAAATACACCAGAGATACTAAACGAAAGGGCGAAAATCATCGCAGTCCTCCCGAATTTTGAGAGGACTGTGACTAGATTCTAAATAAACACTCTCCACTCGGGAACCTGAAGTTAATCGTGTCCTACCTTGTACCCTTTATTATTTCTTTCGAGCAACCTAAGTACTACAGACCCTGCCAATTAATTAGTATCACGAAGGCACCCCTGAGATACCTCAGAGGTTCCATATACTGCCAAAACTATCTGCTGATAGTTCAATAAAACTATTTTAAAGCCAGATTGAAATCTTTCGCCATCTTATTGTCTTCCAAATTTCCGCTCTGATCTGTAATTTGTCGTCTGTTAGTAAGATACAACTTCCTGTTTGAGAACGCTAAAAGCTTTTTGTCTCTTGTGATTTCGCAATACACAAAGTCAACTCTTCGAGACTCCCCCCTCCTTCGGCCACTTCAACACAATTTTACATCCGACGATTTTATGCAACTTCCTGAATGATAATGGAATACAACTTCCGGTCATTGATATAAAAACAAAAGTGAAACGCGACACTGCCTCCAAAAACTACCACCACTACCACCACTAACAAAAACAACAACATCAACAACAGTAAAGCGTTAACGGCTGCAATAAGGACATCAACATCTATAATAACAACAACAACAACAACAGCAACAACAACACCCGCAATAACAGCAATAAGAACGGAAGGTATAACTACATTTACATCGACAACAACAGCAACAAGAAGAAGAAGAGTAACGGCTACAACTACAAGAAAAACACATCAATAACAAGTAGAAGGACAACAATAGAAACAACAGCCACAAATGGGATAACGTTTCCATCAATAACAACAACCACAACGATAGCAATAACAACGACAAATCCCTTTAGAACCACTTCAGCATCCATATCATCAACAACAACAACAACCACAGCAACAACAGGAGTGAGTGACAAAAACAATAAAAAAACAAAACAAATCTAACGGCAGCAATAAGAACAACGTCTGCATCGAGACGAATGCTTGGCGATGTGGTTAAGAAGCTCAGTTTGCGACCATCTGCTTTTGGGGTTCAGTTCCACTTCGTGGTTCTTTGAGTAACTGCCTTCTGCAATAGTCCCAGGTCAAATAATGCCTTCTTGTGGGTGAATTTGGTTGACACGAAAACTAAGTAGAAACCCGTCCCATGTATTTATATATTTCTGTGTGTATATGTGTATGTGTGTGCATGCGTGTGTATGTGTGCGAGCACGCTCGTGTATGTGTGCGCGTGTGTGCGCGAGTGTGCGTGCATGTGTATGTACGTCTTTCTAGGAGTTTATATATATATATAATATATATGTGTATATATATATATATATATAT
>NC_069006.1:10743617-10744677 GCF_001194135.2 Octopus bimaculoides | reverse complement strand
TGTGTGTGTGTGTGTGTGTGTGTGTGTGTGTGTGTGTGTGTGTGTGTGTGTGTGTGTGTGTGTGTGTATGTATGTATGTATATACCTGATTCTGTGTGTGCAGAGTGTGTGCGTATGTGTGTGTACGTACAGCACCAATTGAGTTCGATCCTAATTCATTTGCCTCGTGTTTTTTTTTTATCATAGACTAATCATGATTATGTATTTCTCTTTCTTCATTTCCTTTATCATACCAATAACAATAATCGATCAGTCACACCACGTTACCATTTCCGATCACCACACGGCAGCCGAATCTTTCATGAAACACTTCGAGAACGAACAACGTCTAAGAAATGGCTGCCCCGCTGACTGGGTTTGGATTGTTCCACCAATGAGTGGCAGTGTCACCCCTGTTTATCATCAAGAAATGTTGAATTACGTATTGAAACCATCATATGACTATATGGTAGGTAATATTGCTACAATATTGAACTATAATTTACTATTGTTTTATGATATATGATCTACATATATTTAAACTAGAGTTTAATCTTATAGCAACATTAAATAATATTGCTACAAGATTAAAATATGGTTTACTATGGTTTTAATGGTATAACATAATATTGCTGTAATATGAAGCTACGGTGTACTCGGGTTATATAGTAGAGTAATATTATTGTAGATTTAATAAGGCGGCAAGGCGGTGAGCTGGCAGAACCGTTAGCACGCCGGGTGAAATGCTTAGCAGAATTTCGCCAGTCTTTACGTTCTGAGTTCAAATTCCACCGAGGTCGACTTTGCTTTTCATCATTTCGGGGTCGATAAATTAAGTACCAGTTGCGTACCGGGGTCGATCTAATTATGCAGCTGAGAATAGTTCTCCATTTAAATTAATGTAAAGATTGCATTGATCAATTAAATGGAACCGCTTGAAACGGTCGTACTGCATCACCTCTGGATATCTTGTTACTTCTTTTGATTTTATTCACTTTATTTTGAAGTTGCACGGATAATATCGCACTAATCTTTGGTGCTTTAACCTAAATACATAATTCATCTGAATCTCAATAATATA
>NC_069006.1:10739113-10741343 GCF_001194135.2 Octopus bimaculoides | reverse complement strand
TATATATTGTATATTTGTGTGTGTGTGTGTGTGTTCATTCCAAAGCTTTTGTAAAAATTACTTGATGCAGTTGCAATAATTAGAAAACGATTTTTTAAAAGTAATTAACTATTTAAAAAAATTATTTTATTTAACAGAATGTCACTGAATTTTGTGAAAAAAAGTTTGTATATAGTATTTTATGTTTAGTCTGTATTTTGTGCGTAAGCTCTTTCGTTTGTCAACATGTTCCGAGTTTATGCATAGAGAGAAAATTGTTGTTTTGTAAGAGTGTTAAGTAATTCCTGTTGAGTTTCGGATTAAAATTATTTAGAAATTATTTCTCTTTTGTCCTTCGTTTTGGATCATTTTCATGTTATAATATGTAAAAGGGGAATATTTTTAATTGTTAGTGATTTTAAAGTTTCTATTTTCGCAAATACCTCGATGTTTATTACATGGAACATTTCTAAGATGTGTACTAAACATGTAGACATTTGTGCAAGTGGAAAATTTAGAATATTCCATATTTACAAAATAAAGTAAGAAAATTTTCAACTACAAAAGACAAAATAAAAATACCTTATAAAAACTCTGAATCCGAAACTAAAGCGGAAATAATCAACTTCATATACATACATACATACATACATACATACATACATACATATATATATATATATATACGCATAGATGCATAACATTTTTTCGGTTTTCTCTTCCATTTTTTTAACAGGTTGAACCGTGGAAGACCCATGTTTGGAAGAAGGACAGAGAGAAATGCAAGCAGCAGGGAGAGAGGCCCAAACGTAAATTTGGTTTCAGAGATATAGCTAGGTAATGACTTGCATTGAACTGTACGTTATAGCTTCAACAGGTTCTCCTAAAAGGAGGGGCAGTAGGGCCCAAGGTGAAGGACGCATAGGACTGGTGTTATTGTTGTTGTCTGGCTCCAAATCAAACCATATTGGGTATATCTATGATCAAATGTCTTCCTTTTGAGTTCACCCAAGACACTACACTTTCTAAATGTCTTTTCCCTCTTTAAGAGAATTCTGGCTTCTATTTCTAGCAGTTCAGCCATGATATAGAGCCTCTCTGATCAAGGGTGCTACGATGGGTTCTATCACGTATTTTAAAATATCAAACCTTAGTTTGGTCAGTATCCTTCTATTTAAGAATGCAGGATGTTATGTGATTGCTAGTAGTTACTATTTCTAACCTGCAGAGCGACCACAAAGTGGTTTGCTCATGATGGAGGGTGAAGATAGCGTAAAAGGTGGCGTTTCTGCATACATAAACACACACACACATCCATCCATCCATCCATCCATCCATCCATCCGTCCATCCATCCATCATACATACATACATACATACATACGACCATATCACGTTGAATGCACCGGTTCTCGTCCGATTACCCAAGTTAAACAACATCGAGTCTAGTGAGTATTTAGATGAGTGACTGCTTGGGAAACTTAGGTACTGTTAGCGTCTCGATTCACTGGAGGTGCCCTAGCATAGCCACAGCCTCAAAGCTAAAACATAAAAGGATAAAAGAATACACACTCACGCATATATATATATGCATAGACACGTACATATATGTGTTTATGCATGTGTGTGTGTAATGAATTGAAGTTGAAGATGCACTTGGAATCATTAAGGATATTTATTTACATAGAACTTACCAGTTTCACAATTTCTGACTGTGAAAAGAAGCAGGAATTGGAAAGACGTGGTGCCATGCCGCAACTGTCTTATCTTTGACCTGAATTTGAAAATTTGCTTCTCTTCTTCTTGGAGAGATCAGGGTTCAAATTGTAGTCAATGAATCAGTTTTGCCAAAGTTAGATGATTTGAAGATAATCACGAAACCAGATATAGGATTTCGTTACTTCTCCTGCTCGTATTAAAATACTTTAACAAAAAAATAAAGCTACCTTCTCGAGTCATACCAACCCATAAGGGTTAGATCCCCGGTTTCTCTGACGTATATATTCTCCCAGTCAGTCACAGGATTACTTAATTTCGCCAGCTGAGTGGACTGGAGTAACGTGAAATGAAGAAATTTACTCTAGAACACAACGCATCGCCCCGTCTAGGAAGTGAAACCACAACCTTACGATCATGAGTCCAAAACCCTAACCACTAAACCACGCACCTCCACCGATTCAAATACATCGGTACATACACACTCACTCTGTGTGTGTGTGTGTGTGTGTGTGTGTGTGTGTGTGTGTGTGTGT
>NC_069006.1:10738371-10738823 GCF_001194135.2 Octopus bimaculoides | reverse complement strand
AGAGAGAGAGAGAGAGAGATAGAGAGAGAGAGAGAGAGAGATAGAGAGATAGAGAGAGAGAGAGATATAGATATAGATAGATTCAGATTAATATGGTACTTAAGTTGAGGCACCAGAATTTAGTACGCTATTATCCATGCAATTTCAAAATAAGGTGATTAAAATCAAAATAATCAACAAGGATATCCAAAGGTAATCTATCTCCTTAACTTCCTGGAGATTTTAGGTATAATTATACTAATGTGCCCATCTGTTTTGATTTAATTAAATTGTATGTCATTGTGCAGCTGAAGATTGCTCTGCATTTAAATTGATGTAATGACTGCATTGTTAAATTAAATGGAGTTGCATAAAACGATCGCACTGCATTACCTCTGGATATCTTTGTTGCTTATTTTGATACATACATACATATATATATATATATATATATATATATATATATATATATA
>NC_069006.1:10736856-10737850 GCF_001194135.2 Octopus bimaculoides | reverse complement strand
CAAGGACCGGTCATTCGGAGTTTTCTTTCGTCAGTCGAGTTCCAGATTATCTTTGCAGTTTCGGCTGGTTGTACTCGTGACTGCTCCATTCTGGCTAGCCCCAAGGGAAATCTAATAGCCACGTGTATATACTAAGTATGTATGTATTTATATAGCGCGGTGAGCTAGCAGAACCGTTAGTACGCCGGGCGATATGCTTAGCGGCATTTTTTTCGTCCTTATGTCCTGAGTTCAAATTCCGTCGAAGCTAACATTGCCTTTTATGGTTTCGGCGTTGATAAAATATGTACCAGTTGAGCTTCGCGGGTAAGAGTGAAAAGATTGTACCCCTGTGCAAAAATCATATCGGGCCAGTATGGGAGACCAGTATGATCTCAAGCTCGAATTCACGACCGGTACATCGGACAGTGTTTGGCGGAGAGAACATGCTGAGGCTTTCGTCCTGCAGTGGACTGAAAATGGGCAGTGCAGCCTAATCCAATATGTATTATATGTGCATATGTATGAATGTATGTATGTATGTATATATGTGCATGTGTGTGTGTGTATACGTATACATATAAGGAGCACTACGTCGTTTACGACGACGAGGGTCCCAGCTGATACGGTCAACGAAACAGCCTGCTCGTGAAATTAATATGCAAGTGACTGAGTACCCCATAGGCACGTGTACCCTTTACGTAGTTCTCGGTGACATTCAATGAGACACAGAGTGTGACAAGGCTGGTCCTTTGAAATACAGGTACTACTCCTTTTTACCAGCTGAGTGGACTGGAGCAACGTGAAATAAAAGATACAACGCGTCGCCGGGAATTGAACACACGACCTTACGATCGTGAGCCGATTGCCCAAACCATTATGCCACGTACCTTCACACAACCAAACATACATACACACACACACTCATATATATATGTATGTATATGTAGGTATACACCTATATATCTACATATATATATGCATATACACTCATATATATATATATATATATATA
>NC_069006.1:10735383-10736639 GCF_001194135.2 Octopus bimaculoides | reverse complement strand
TATATATATATATATACATACATACATACATATATACAACTTTCCTACTCTAGGCACAAGGCCCGAAATATTGGGGGAGGAGGCCAGTCGATTAGATCGATCCCAGTACGCAACTGATACTTAATTTATCGACCCCGTAAGGATGAAAAGCAAAGTCGACCTTGGTGGAATTTGAACTCAGAACGTAATGACAGACGAAATATCGCTAAGCATTTCGCCCGGCGTGCTAACGGCTCTGTCAGTTTGTCGCCTTATACATACAATGCAACTGGACAATGACATACATACAATCCTGCACTTTATGAGCACGAACGAAAGGAAAACTGCTCAATACAGTATGTAAACAATATCTATGTATATACTCATAGATTCATAGAGATATATACGCGCATACATTCAATAGACACACACATACACATCTGCTTGTATATATGCATATGCGAGAATAGGTGTTTATATGTGCACATAAATGGGCGATTGTGGGAGATGGTGTATGTGTGCGTATGTGTGCGTGTGCGTATGTGACTGTGCGTATGTGCAAGCATGCGTGTGTAATCTTATTTATTTTCATACAACCTTTAACCCACACTTGCAACATATTTAACCTTATATAAAAATAAGGCAAAGCAGAAATGCGTTGTCGCCGATGTTGACGACGTTCACTTTGTGGCGGTAAGGATAATAAAATGGCGGCTGGGTGGGCGAGAATAGAAGAGCAACAACAGAAAGGAAAACAATTCTTCTTTGAAGAGATTCCAAACTTTATTATTGAATTCTATCCCGAAGTAGGCGTTACCTAGTTCTTCAAAATGCCGTGTGGAAGATATAGCTCGTAGCGAACTTCACTGGATTGACATGGCGGATTTCTTGTCGATTAAATTTTCACCTAAGTAGAAGAACACTTTATGCCTGTATAACCATTATACATTATGGCTCTCATTTGTAAGTTATGCCCGCAATCGGTATTAAATATTCATGCTGCATGGCATTGTGTTTCTATCCCTCACGTATTACTCCCTATTAAACTTAGTTTAGAATTAAAAGTTACAGGATCGAGTTCTCAAGTATGTATGTATATATATGTATATGAATATGTTAGTATATATATATATATACATTAATATATATTTATATATACACAGACACACGCACGCATATAT
Source organism: Octopus bimaculoides (assembly GCF_001194135.2). Taxonomy (NCBI): domain Eukaryota; kingdom Metazoa; phylum Mollusca; class Cephalopoda; order Octopoda; family Octopodidae; genus Octopus; species Octopus bimaculoides. The sequence continues at coordinate 10,735,479 of NC_069006.1, read as the reverse complement.
ATACATACACTCTGTAAAGGAGTTATATGTATCTCTCTCTCAGTCGTCCTCACTCATTCTCTCTCCCCCCCTCTCTCTCTCTCTATATATATATAT
>NC_069006.1:10730401-10735245 GCF_001194135.2 Octopus bimaculoides | reverse complement strand
ATGTATATATATATATATATATATATATATGTATGTGTGTGTGTGTGTGTGTGTGTGTGTGTGTGTGTACATATATGTAATATATACAAATATTTTAGCATGTATGTACGTATTTATGTATGTGTGAGAGTGTACATACATACATACATTCCTACACATGCACAACAAATAAATACACGCGCGCGCGCAACATATATATCTACATCTATACCATCATCTACCAAGGGATATTATCTTAACGGAAAATAAAAGCAAAACAAAAAAAGAACTGTGAAATAAATATTAAAAAAAACCCACAGAAATGTAAAAAGGAAGACTTGAATTTTTTGAAGCTATTTCGTATTCACCTAGTCTAAAACTGCCTCCGCTCACACACTAAATACTAAATACTAAACAAATACTTGAAAATATACTAAGAAAAAAAAGTAACTGTTACATATAACAACGTTTCGACTTTGCATGACTAAATCTTCAGGAATTTTCTCTTTGACGCTTATTTTCAGCTTCTTTTTTTTTTTTTTGGTTTTGTTGTTGTTGTTGTTCTTCTTCTACTTCTTCTTCTTCTTCTTCTTCTTCTTCTTCTTCTTATTATTATTATTATTATTATTATTAATATTATTATTATCATCATCATCATCACCACTACTACTACTACTACTACTACTACCGCCGCAAGGGCGCAGGGCGAGCAGAGTCGTTAGCGCCTTGGACAAAATGCTTAGCGATGGTATTTATCCGTCTTAACGGTCCACTTTTAAATTCCACCCAGGTAGACTTTGCCTGTCATCAACACCGGCGGGGCGGGGGGGGTCAATAAAATAAGTACCTGATAGGATCTGCGGTGGATGTAATCGATTTGGTCCCTCACCCTAAACTAGCTGGCCTTGCGCCAAAATTTGGAAGCATTATTATTATTATTATTATTATTATTATTATTATTATTATTATTATTATTATTGTTGTTGTTGTTGTTGTTGTTGTTGTTGTTCATCTAACGTTGCTCGGTGATCGCTTAGACACCTGTTCAGGTAACGTCGATTTGATGGAGAGAGTGCGCTTAACATGCAGCACATACACTTGATCACTCTAAACAAACCATTTCTGCAAATCGTTCCGCAATCCACCAACGTTTTATTATTATTATTATTATTATTATTATTATTATTATTATTATTATTATTATTATTATTATTATTATTGCTGTTGTTGTTGTTGTTGTTGTTGTTGTTAAGACGATAGAGTCGTTAAGATAGTAGAAACGTTAGCACGCCGGGCAAAATGCTAAGCAGTATTTCGTCCGTCGCCACGTTCTGAGTTCAAATTCCGCTGAAGTCAACTTTGCCTTTCATCCTTTCGGGGTCGAAAAAATAAGTACCGGTCAAGTACTGAGGTCGATGAAATTGATTGTCCCTTCCCCAAATTCCAGGCCTTGTGTTTATAGTAGAAAATATAGACTGTTGGAAACTAAAAGAATCCTAACATCGGGCTACAAGTAGCCTGAGATGTCAAGAACCCTCCTATTGGATTACAGCATGTAACCTTACATGCCAAGAACCCTCCTAAGTATCCTAGATATCCCTAATAACACTGTTTTCTGGAACTCTACAAAACTGAGTTGTTATGCCTATTTCCTCTATCCGTCTGTACAGATCTTCAGGTATAGTTCCCAACGCACCTATAACTACTGGGATACATTTTACCCGCACTTTCCACAGTCTTTTTAATTCAATAGCTAGATCCTGGTACTTTGCTATTTTTTTCTATACCTCTCATACTAATTTTCCATCAGTCAATTATCTGGCACTTTCTATTCTCTCTATCTACTACTACCAAATCAGCCCTTCTAGCTTCTATTAAACTGTAAGTTTGAATGTTAAAGTGCCACATCTTGTATTTTTTTACTTTCTAGTACTTTACTAGGTCCATGTTCATATCATTTAGCAGTATGTTCAAATCCTGCTTTCTACATAACTTCCAGTGGATTACTCTCCCTAGATTGTCATGTCTTTTCTTGTATTCTTTCTGTGCCAGTATGCTACATTCATTTACTATATGAGTAACGATATCCTCTTTCGATTTGTATAATCTATATTTGGGAATCTTACTTGGTTTTTGTGTATTTGAGCTTTTATCCAATTAGTCCTTAATGCTTGATATTGTGCAGCTACTAACTAATTTTCTGTCTCCGTCTTCAACTTTCCTTTCTGCGACCATAACAATGTCTCATTACTACTAGTTGCTGCAACTATCTTTGGGAATCGACCAGTCAAATAATTTCAATTCCCTTTTCTGGTTTTTAACTTCGATTGGATTTTTGGTTTCCCTATGTCTTGCTGTGACTCTAGCAGCTTTCAATAAACTTTCTTCACAGTTACCTACATAGGTGTCTATATCTACTCTAGATAACTCCCTTCCGCCTAGGTATAATCTTGCTACTCCTGCCCTTGAATGGAGTCCTCCTTTCATATTGAATTCCTTCCTAGTTCTTATGTCTAGCTTTGCTAATTCAGTTTTAGTCTACTCTACAAAAGCTGCTGAATATCCAAGTAATCATACTGTCCAAGTATTTACAGCCTTCACTAAATTCGCGCCGTTTACCTTTGACTTCATTAGCTTCCTCACCCTTGTGATGTACTTCTTCCCAATTTTCGTTTTCATTTCTATAGTTAGTACTCTGTCAGATTCTAATACTCCTAGATACTTATAACTCTCTCCTCCTTTCAATGATTTTAATGTCTGGCCATCTAGTAATTGGATGCCTTCGCCGTTGACTACCTGCCCCCTTCTGCTTTGTCTATATATATAGTGCATCATGCATTCCTCTAACCTTCTTCCTGCAACCTTTCTATTGTTCTGGTAGTAAATTTTTGTTGTCAAGGTACTCGTAAATGCTTTCTGAAAACATTCCTGTTAACAGCTTCCACACTAATGGTAAGAAACTGATTTGACTATAGTTATTGGCTGTATTACCCTTGCTCTTATCTTTCATAATGAGTATTGTCCTCCCTCTAGTCATCCATCTGGTATTATTCCTCATTCGCCATGATAGATCGCTAGCCACTACACATTCGCTAGCCACTACACATTTGCTAGCCACTACACATTTGCTAGCCACTACACATTCGCTAGCCACTACACATTCGCTAGCCACTACACATTCGCGTTTCTCTCTTTGTTTCTTTCCATGTTCCTTTCTGTGGAAGAGCGTAGGCTCGAAACGTTAAAGACTTTTTCACTTCCCGAGAGTTATACTAACACATCTGTTTGTTTTCTACACTACCTGTCTCCATCCTTTTGTTTTTTTTTCTGAATTCTCCTGGTCTTATTCCTTCATTAAGGCAATCCTGATGTTGTTCCCTTAGCCTCCCATGTAAACTACTGAATTTCTTTAGCTAGTACCCTCGAAGTGAATCTGATCCTGGGCACTTCCAATTCGGTATTTTCCCTAACACTTCACTCATTAATGCACTAACCACTCTTAGATTTGGCTGCTTCTCATTCACTATTTCTTCCCTCACTCCATTATGATTGACTGGTTTATCCCAAATATTACTCCAGAACTTTCTAGCTTCTTCTGCACTAGGTTTCTCATCTTCAGTACTTCGTTCTCTACTATTCATTTGGTTATGAAATCTCCTCTGGTCTGTCTCAAATAATCTATTCTGTTGATACTGATATACTCTTTTTTGATATCTGGAGAGCTTGCCTGCTACTGCTATAATACGCTGTTTCAACTCTTCTCTTACTGTCCCAAATCCTTTCTCTTTGACTAAATATCTTTTCTTGAGGGAAGAATTTCGTCTTGTGTTTCCCAACTTGTTTGTTTTCCAGGCTTCTATTCTTCTCAGATCTTGTCTTAAAATCTTCACTTCATTTTGTATTCCTCTTTTCTACTTTTAGTCTTTTTAAAATCTTGCCCTGTGAGATATCTAATATTCTGGTGACTACTACCCCTCCTGTGTAGATCAATAAGTTAGTGTCTTCTATATTTTTAGTATCTATCCTACTGATAACAGAATCTATTTTCCTAGTCATTTCTAGCAGCTTCCTTCTGTTGGTGCCTTTTAATACTGGCAATCTGTTTCTTACTTCTTTACTCATTACTTCTTGCAACTCATCTAAAATCTTCTAATCTTCCTCACTTAAATCCCTTAAGTCGCTGGTGCCAGTTGTCCCTTCCTTATCGGTAGCGCTATTATTATCATCATCATTATTATTATTATTATTATTATTATTATTATTATTATTATTATTATTATTATTATTATTATTCCTTTAGGTTCTTCTCGGGCTTGAGCTGTATTGTTGTTTGTCTTTCCTATTGCCTAGTCTTTCTTTCCCAGTTCTCTTGTGGTCTCTTCTGCCTCCAATTCTGTCATCCTCTTTCTTCTCCTAATAGCATTAGCTTGATCACCTAATCTCTGCTCAGTCACTTTAAACATACCCTTCTCTACCCAAGTGTTAACATCCGTTTTATATAGCCCCTTCTTTTAGGTTCACTTTCTAAGTAACACTGAATCACTATCCTGTTTTCTTCGCTGGTCCACTTGCTCCTCCTTACTCTATTATCTGCTGATGCTGTATTAGAATGACAGCTGTAGTCAGTCTGTATCTTTACTAATCCACTGCTTAGTGTGAAACCTTCCCTTAAGGATCCAGCGTCATTTTCGCTGTTACAACCAGAGTTCTTCGGAAACTCCTGTTTCTCATAAACTGAGCTAAGGCAACGTTCGTCACCGTCGTCGTCACCGTCGTCGTCACCACTGATAGTTTCAAGCAACTTTCTATTGCATCATTCGTTGCACTTTTGTCCTGGTGGGGTGGTGTGGGTTGATTTTTTTGTA
>NC_069006.1:10729804-10730227 GCF_001194135.2 Octopus bimaculoides | reverse complement strand
ATCCATCCGCCTTTCTCTTGCTTTTGATTGGTTTTGTTATGGGTCGGTTAATTATTATTATTATTATTATTATTATTATTATTATTATTATTATTATTATTATTATTATTACTTTCATTATCATCTTGTTTCAATTCTGTTTCTTTTTCTTGCCGAGTGTCTTCCTGATACCTAGGGCAGGGAAACGCAATGTATACATTTGTAGGCCATGAAATTAAATACATTATATTGTTCATTTACAAAGTCATGTGATAGAGAAGGGGGGAAAGGACAGAGAGAAAAGGGAAAAACTAAAAAAATATGAAAGTAAACAAATAAAATAAAAGGGGAAAAGGAAAGAAAATTCACAACGACAATGTTCTTCTCTATACGTGTGATTTACCAGTTAAGACGATCTTTTGTACTTTCTGCTTGGATGGTAAA
>NC_069006.1:10726948-10727659 GCF_001194135.2 Octopus bimaculoides | reverse complement strand
TGTGTGTGTGTGTGTGTGTGTGTGTGTGTGTGTGTGTGTGTGTTGTGGCGAGAGTCATGGCAGCACCTGCGTGAAGAGACTTGACCGAACGACTATAAATAGTAGCAGTCTGAGTGAGAGACGAGAGAGTAGGCGTTAGTCGCAGGAAGTCGTAAGGTGTCGTTTTGGTAGTTTGTCGAAAGAGCGTTTGTTGGTCCGTGTATAGTCCGTGGAGAGTTTGTTGGATTGTTATGTTGTTACCTTGCTTCGTTATATGTTTTATCGTTACTACACGGTTATAGTGTACAAAACAAGTATCGTCATAACAATTGGTGATACTACATAATTGACGACGAGTAACTTCGTTATAATAAGATATATATATATATATAGAGAGAGAGAGAGAGAGCACATATTACTAATTATTAAATAATAAAAGGTCAAGACTCAGTTATCAGCTGCATTAGTTCAGAGATGTTTCTGCTGTAAGAAGCAGTGCACTTGCAGCTGAGTGCTTGTACAACTGCCTAAAGCTTCCTCGGAGTCATTGAAATGACGGACAACTATACGATTTTAAATACTATCCGAAGTAAACATACACTTCATATATAAGCGGACAAGTGTCTTTTACTTGGGTCGGCCAAAGCCTTGTGAGTGGACTTGGTGGACGGAAACTGAAAGAAGCCCGATGTATATGTATGTATATATATATATATATATATATATATATAT
>NC_069006.1:10724849-10726750 GCF_001194135.2 Octopus bimaculoides | reverse complement strand
TATATATATATATAATATGTGTGTATTATCTACGTGTGTGTGTATCTACGTGTGTGTGTATCTACGTGTGTGTGTATCTACGTGTGTGTGTGTCTTTGTGTCTGTGTTTGTCCCCCTTCACTGCTTGACAGCCCGTATTGGTATGTTTACGTCATCTAAGCTAGCGGTTCTGCAAAAGAGATCGATAGAATAAGTTCTAAGCTTTTGTTCGACAAAAACCCTTAAAGGTGGTGCCCCAGCATGGCCGAAAACAATACATATAATTCTTTCGAGCAGCGGAGACACAGTGTGTTACGATACATAACTTTTACATGACTTATTGCGCTGATTAGCTGTAGGTTATAAACTATATATCACACAAAACTGACATGGGTACCTGTGATTGCTTTAATAATGTAGTGCAACCCAGAACGCATACGTTACACATTCGCTGATCTGTAAATACTCGAACGTTTTTTCTGAAAATAACTGGATGTTGCCAAAGTTTGTGTTGTAGAGAGAATACTCGAGATTCCGGAAAGAATAACAGTTTGGCATTATAAGACATATCTGAGTTCCGGCTTCTTAAAATAACAACCCGACCCCAACACAGACACCTACCGCCAACAGACAAACAGATAGGCAGATAGACAGACAGACAGACAACTGAATACAGAGAAATGCTTTTCAGGCGTCTTCGAGTGTATCAACACTCGAAAACAAACCTAGATACCTATAAGCGTGTGTGTGTGTGTGTGTTTGTGTGTGTGTATAATGCATGTATGTATGTATATATATGTATGTATATATATATATGTATATATGTGTGTGTGTGAGTGTGTGTATATAATGCATGTATGTATATATGCATGTATATATATATATGTATATATATATGTATGTGTGTATATATATATATACACCTTGTGTGCACGTATGTGTATATTTATGCATATGTGTGTATCACTGTTATACATATATATAGTAAATTTAAATATACGTACACACACATCTCTCTCTCTCTCTCTTTCTATATATATATATATATATATATAATTAATTATATATAAAGGGCATTAACTGTGTATTAATGCCACACGCTTCGAGGGAGTAAATAAGTAAAAAAAAAACTACCAAAAATAAGCAACAATGTATATATATATATATATATATATATAGTTGGAATTTACAAAAAACAAACGAAACAAAAGACGAAGACGTGTGTGTAAACAACAAACAGATGTATTAGTTTAACGCTCGGGAAGTGAGAAAGTCTTTTACATTTCGAGCCTACGCTCTTCAACAGAAAGGAATACAGAAATAAAAAGAGAGAGAAAATACAAAAAGGTTTGCACACACATATAAATATAAAAATGGAACAAAAACGCAACAGAGGACAATAGAAACATTCGGACAGATAGACGATACGAAGGCGGACAAGAGAAACGGGTCATTCGTGACCTTCTTTCATCAGTTAAATACCAGATGTCACGACCATTTCGGACAGTTCAGGTTGCCCCAAAATATTCTAAGTTAAGACCCCTTTGAAAGAAAGCTAGTGAATGTGTACGACAACAAAGACAAAAGACGGAGAACATGGTAGACAATTACGTATACAAACAACAAGGGAATACCAACAGGTGTCTTTCGACTGAAAACGAATGAAATTGAGCTGGCGTGGAGAATAGGAGATGGACATAAGAGGTGTTGGCGGTCGGCAGTCAGGCCAAGAAAGAAAGATCATGGCTGGCCGGACAGGAAGGATTAAAGAGACTAAAATGATTTCACACGAACGGACTTCGATTTAGAGTGTTTCATCTTGCGCTGGTGTACCTCTTCAAATTTACTAAAGGCATTCTAAGGCTTTTGTAATATTATTTTATTATTATAACATAGGCAACAACACATACATACATATGCAT
>NC_069006.1:10723499-10724033 GCF_001194135.2 Octopus bimaculoides | reverse complement strand
TATATATATATATATATATATATATCTATATCTATATCTATATATAAACAATATATGAGTATATGCATATATATGTGTACATGTATGTATATACGTTCATCTACATGTACATATAGATACATAACTGGGTACATGACGTGGCAAAAGAACAAGGACAAAATGGTAAACAAGGTGCAACAAACAAGCAGGCCACATAGAAACATCCCCTTCATCAGCTGCCACCATTAAAACTCCGGCGTGTGCTTGTGTGTGTGTGTTTGTGTGTGAGTGTGTGTATTTTAAACTAAAAGATTGCTCAATCTCTTTTAGCATAGTATAAGGACAAGGTTAAGAGCCACTTCGAAATCCCTGTTTGCTCACCATCGGGAGGCACTTTGACAACAGCGTGCAGGCCGAAACTTCGCATACATACATTTGTATGCATACGTACATATATATATACATACATACATATATATACATGTATGTGCATATGTAAAGATATATATATATATATATAATTGTACATGCATTTATCTGTACTTATTCACACAC
>NC_069006.1:10723021-10723489 GCF_001194135.2 Octopus bimaculoides | reverse complement strand
CATGGCCGCAGTCAAATGACTGAAACAAATAAAAGAGTAAAAGAGTATGTGTGTGTGTGTACGTGTGTGTATACATATGTATGTATATGTATGTGTATGTTTGTGTGTGTGTCCGTGCGTATGCATACATACATATATACATATATAAACAATTTATAAATAAGGGCAAAAGAAAAAGATTTCTATGCCAATGTGCTGAGAAATAGACTTTAAATCATCAATTATCACACACAATATACATCACTATAAATATACATCGTGCTGAATCGAGGAAAGCAAGTTAAAGAATTTATGCTGGCCACTTGATGAAATTTCTAAAAAACTTTTATCCTATATTAGAAGTAAATTTATATACATATATTTATATATGCATATATATATATATATATATATATCTATATCTATATCTATATATAAACAATATATGAGTATATGCATATATATGTGTACATGTATGTATATACGTTC
>NC_069006.1:10721434-10722577 GCF_001194135.2 Octopus bimaculoides | reverse complement strand
TACATTTGTATGCATACGTACATATATATATACATACATACATATATATACATGTATGTGCATATGTAAAGATATATATATATATATATAATTGTACATGCATTTATCTGTACTTATTCACACACAGACATGAGATTGAAGGAAAGTGAGGATGGGTTTTATCGGTAATTAGTGTGTATAAACAATAGAAAAATGGGAAAAACTGGGACGGAGGTATCAAACATGCTCCTTGCCCCCTTTTTTGTTTTAGTCATATATTTATTTATTCGTAAACATGCATATTGTCACACAAATACACTTTATATATGCATGGATGTGCCGCCTCATGGACACACCTACATTCAACGTTCATTGGCAAAAACAATGCTGTGTCTGATTGCTTACATGAAAACGCTGGCACACAGGCATTTTATACGAACCGACACACAGACACATACGTACTCACAGATACACACACACACACATACGCATACACACACACACGAACGCATGCGCACGCACACGTACGCACGCGCTCACGCTCAAACAGACACAGATGCAAGCACACACACACTAAAATGCATGCCTTCAAATGTCTTTACTAATCCGTTTATAGAAAGCTTTTATTAGCAATGGTCGATGTTTGGGCAGCATTGTTTAACTAGAGCTATGCATTGAAGCCACTTCTTCTTCTTTATCTTCTTCTTTTCTTCTTCTTCTTCCACCTCCTCCTCCACCTACTCTTCTACCCCTTCTTCCACCTCCTCCTTCTCCTCGTCCTCGTCCTCGTCCCTCCTCCTTTTCCTCTTCCACCCCTCCTCCTCTTCCTTCTCCACTTCTTTTCTTCTTCCTTGTCTTCGTCTTCCTTTTTGACCCCTCTGGCAAATAAATGAAATACTGTTGTTACAATTGTTTGAAGTAGTATTCATGCTTAAGTATTATTATTATCATTATTATTATTATTATTATTATTATTATTATTATTATTATTATTATTATGATCATTATCATTATTATTATTATTATTATTATTATTATTATTATTATTATTATTATTATAATTATTATTATTATTATTATTATTATTATTATTATTATTATGATCATTATTATTATTATTATTATTATGATCATTATTATTATTATTATTATTATTATTATTAT
>NC_069006.1:10719749-10720740 GCF_001194135.2 Octopus bimaculoides | reverse complement strand
AAAAAAAAACGTTAAACACAATGAGAAACGAAAACGTAGAAAACGAACTCTTTTTCGAACAACGAAAAAAAAACAAACAGAGAAACGAGACATGCAACATAAAGAGTATACCCCTTCATCAGTTGTCCCTGTTTCATCTACTCCGCATTTCGAAGGTAAGGACAATACGCGACTTCGTTGAAAAAGTCCTTTCCGCACATTTGGGATTTTTTGTGGAGGGTGAAAGTGTTAACAAGAACAGGACAGTGAGAACAAGACACTAAAAACAAACGGTCAGGGCTGTTGAGCCAAGACGATAGAAAAATTATTATGAACGCTAGGTAGACAAGCCATGCGAGAAGAGACAGAAAAAAGCACGTCTTTTCTTTAGGAAGGAAGTGGACAAAAAGAGAGATCCCCTTTCGTCACCTGTCAGCGACGAGAGAGTCAGGGAGGAAGAGTGAGAGAGAGAGGGAACGTTGAAAGGGAGAGAAGAATTGGGAAAGGGTGGGAGAGAAAAACAGAAAGGATGAAGAACAAGAGAGACAGAGAGACAGACAGAGAAGAGATAGAAGAAGAGTGCGCATCGTAATTATTAAGATAAAACTTACTTGGAAAAGGATGCGTGGCGTTCGATCATATAATAATATAAATAACATATAAATATATGCATATATCCATACATATATGTACATACCTTATATATATATAGACATATATATATACATACATATTTGTACGTGTATATATACATACATACATACATATATATATTCTTTTATTCCTTTACTAGTTTCAGTCATTTGACTGCGGCCATACTGGAGCACTGCCTTTAGTCGAACAAATCAACCCCAGGACTTACTCTTTGTAAGCCCAGTACTTATCCTATCGGTCTCATTTGTCGAACCGCTATGTTACGGTGACGTAGACACACCAACATCGGTTGTCAAATGATGGTGGGGGACAAACACAGATACACACACACACACACACACACACACACACACACACA
>NC_069006.1:10716525-10718839 GCF_001194135.2 Octopus bimaculoides | reverse complement strand
TGTGTGTGTGTGTGTGTGTGTGTGTGTGTATACCTATGTATATGTGTGTATATGTTTGTGTGTCTGTGTTTGTTCCCCAACGTCGCTTGACAACTGATGCTGGTAAGGAACCGATAGAATAAGTCCTAAGCTTAGAAAGAATAAGTCCTGGGATCGATTTGCTCGACTAAAAGCGGTGCTCCAGCATGGCTGCAGTCAAATGACTGAAACAAGTAAAAGAATAAAAGAATATATATATGTATGTATGTATGTATGTATTATGTATGTGTATATGTATAGTTCATACGGCATAAATGTAATTACATACATGTATATGTGCGCGTGTATACACACACACACACACATACATGCACATATACACATACAGACACACACATATGTATGTATGTAACATATCGTTTGTGCTCAGTTAAACGTTCGACTGCCGTTGGTGAGTTTAGAGCTCTTCGCGGACTATTTTCATTCCAGTAAAGTGGCGTGCGTAATAATATGCTTAGCAGTATTTCTGGTTATGAGATATGGAGCAAATGGAGGGGAAATCGTGATAAACGCATATTTTGCCCCTTACATACATTTCACTACTGTGGTTATCTGCATTCTCTACATCGGATTTTACATGTGCAATTGAATGCTAAACCACAAACGGATCATAGGGGATCGCTTTATAACCTTTTGTTGCTGAGATCAAATGCATTTGATCTGTGTAACATGATACAGTAAAGTGTTCTCTTGACGCTGCGTTGTGGTTAAACCTTCAACCACATTTGGAACATCCAAATGCTGAAGCTGCAAGTCATAAGGTGTCTAGGGAACAAACTGATACATGCTTTTGTTTATCGTAATTTTACATAGGAATATGCGAACGTATATAAATAAACATATATACATATATATAAATAAATATATGTGTGTGTGTGTGTCTCTCTCTCTTTGTCTGTCTGTCTTTCTGTCTGTGTGTTTGAGAATATGCTTAATGTATGCAAATAGCTTCCATGCTCCTCTCGCTTTGCGTAGGATTTTAGCGTTCGTATGTCGGCATATTTCTCCTGTCTGTCTGAAGTGGACGTATCCCTTTTTATATAGTGAAACGTTTAGTGTCTTCATAAATATTTATAAACAAACAGAATATATAACATTTTCATGTGTGTGTGTGTTTGTGTGTGTGTGTGTAAGAGTATAAAATCTTCCCCCTCTCTGCCAAGCCATATCAAACCAGTATGGCAGAGTAGGCTCATCAAACCAGCATGATCTCTTGGTGGAGAAAACGTGCTACGGCCTTCGTCCTGCTGTGAATTGAACATAAACAGTCCAATCAAATCCAGTGTTAATATTGAATGTCTAATGTCTATATCGCATGTGTATGCAAACAGAATATTTAGTATCTTCTCTTTAAGTCGGCGAGCTGGCAGAGTCGTTAGCACGCCGGGCGAAATGCTTAGTGGTATTTCGTCTGTCTTTACGTTCTGAGTTCAAATTCCGCCGAGGTCGATTTTGCCTTTCATCCTTTCGGGGTCGAAAAATTAATTACCAGTTGCGTACTGGGGTCAATCTAATCGACCGGTCCCCTCCCCCAAAACTTCGGGCCTTGTGCCTAGAGTAGAAAAGAATATTTAGTATCTTCATATACCACTCTCCCCGTTTGGGCTCACAATATCTCAAGGCGTGAGCACAACAACGTGACGATTTAGGCTCACGTTCCATTCATCATCATAATCATTACAGAACGCAGGAAAGGGTTTATTGTGCACTGCTATCATGACGGAAAATAGACTGTCGTACATTGGAGATTTGTACACTCCAAACGAAGACAAAGTCCGTTCAACTGGGTTTCTACGTCATTCGTAGTTGAAACAAACAACATGAAATCAATTGAGGACCTGCAAAGGTTAATGATGCATCATTGTGAGACACGTCTGCGATTCAGAAGTCTGAAGAAGAGACAAATAAATAAACTTGTAGCCAGTTTTTAGACAGGCTTTTTCACACTACGCACGCACGCACACACACACACACACACACACACATACAAACATACATACATACATACATATATATATATATATATATAATCAGACATTTTAAAGAGTCCTGAAATATATATGCAAACATAGAGAACAGTAGAGTATAGATACATACATACGTACATAGAGTGTAAATACATACATACATACGTATATATATATATATATATATATATATATGTATGTATGTATGTATGTATTTATTTATATATATACAATATATATTTATCTTCACGTATATGTACATACAATATATATACGTATATATAAATATATATATATGTATGTATGTG
>NC_069006.1:10715072-10715323 GCF_001194135.2 Octopus bimaculoides | reverse complement strand
AAACAAGGTGGAATGAATAGTACTCGAATACCAGAGGTAGAGTAATATGATTTATTAATAAAACTTCAAAAACATCACAAAAACTGTCCAATGAACAGGAAGGTGAAACTCTGAGTAACAGTTTTTGTGATGTCTTTACAGCTTCATTAACAAACTATATATATGTATTTGTATATATGTATATATATATATGTATTTGTATATATGTATATATATATATGTATTTGTATATATGTATATATATATATATG
>NC_069006.1:10714463-10715016 GCF_001194135.2 Octopus bimaculoides | reverse complement strand
ATGTATTTGTATATATGTATATATATATATGTATTTGTATATATGTATATATATATATGTATTTGTATATATGTATATATATATATGTATTTGTATATATGTATATATATATATATGTATTTGTATAGTTCTTTTGTAATAGATACTTGTCGCGCGTTCGTCGTTTGTGAATCTTTACTAATACTAATTATTAGAGTAGTCTTCACTCCGATCGTTGTACAACCGAGACAATTTCGTGTTTGTATGTGTGACCCAGCGTCTTCTTGTGCGTGTGCGTGTGTGTGTGTGTATGTGCGTGTGTGTGTGTGTGTGTGTGAGAGAGAGAGAGAGAGAGAGCACCTGTACGTGTTGCTAACATCAACAGCATCACAGTCCCGGCTTTGTGAATGATACTCTGATCCAGATTTTACGTCAGCCTTCTAAAGGACCGCAGCTGCAATGTGATACCAGTGCCTCGTACCTCCATACTATTCATTGTCAAGTGCAAGTATACTTGTATACTTGTACACACACACACACACGCACACACACATATATATATAGATATGTACGT
>NC_069006.1:10706984-10713973 GCF_001194135.2 Octopus bimaculoides | reverse complement strand
TATATATATATATATATATATATATATATTTATATTTATATATATTTATACATATATATATTTATACATATACATATTTCTATATATTTCTCTAAATATATGTACGTAGGCATATCGTTTTTATTCTTTGTATATTACAGAGCCGTCAAGTTCTCAGCCAAATTAATGGGGAAAGCTCTGGCACGACGAGTCAAATGCACAATCATGTATGGCACCGAGACTGGAAAATCTGAACGATTTGCTAAAACACTTTGCGAAATTTTTAAACATGCGTTTGACGCTAAGGTATGTAATAGGTTTCTTTCTTTACGCAAAAGAACACGGGGTAGAGTGGGGGGGGGCCTTACTTTTAAATTAAGAATTAGGGGAAAGGGTGGAGCAGGATAAATGTTGGAAAAGATCTTTATATTCATGCGTTTTTAAACATAAATAATGAATGGTTTATAATAACCGAAAGATGACGATCGGGAATACAAGCAGCTTAATGTGGAGTTTCTTCAGGAGATATCTGGAGCAACGTTACACGACAGGGTGCGTAGATCACAAATCGAATGAAGGCACGTGGCTGAGTGGTTAGGGTGTTTGGTTCCCGACTGTAAGGTCGTGAGTTCGATACCCCTTGCTCCAGCTTGCTCGGCTGGCAAAAATCAATTGTACCTCCTGTAATTCAAAAGGGCCATCCTTTACACATTCTGTGTGGTGCTGGATCTTCCTGAACACTACATTAAGGTTACGCGTGTCTGTGGAGTGCTCAGCCACTTGCACGTTGATTTCACGTGCAGGCAGTTCTGTTGATCGGATCAATTAGGACCCTTGTCGTAATTGACCGGAGTCCCAGAAATGCAGAAACCAAGGAGTTTCTCTAGGGCGAACCGCTGCTCCTCTTCACTGACAAGCCACAGCTTCGCTACTACAGACGTGTCTCAGCCGGTCCACTTCCGTCTTAAATCTTTCGCAAATCTGGGTCAGGAATGCCTTAGCCTCTACCTCAACTCCTCCTTAACTCTTTCTCATCTCTTGTCATACAACAGCCTCAGCTCCGCAGTAACGCTCTCCCACTTCTTTCTCTCAACAGATGATGTGTATGGAAGATTATGACATAACCGATTTGGAGCATGAAGCTCTCGTTCTCATGGTAACAAGTACTTTTGGAAACGGTGACCCTCCTGAAAATGGTTGGGTAAGTATTACTGATGATGCTGGTAATGTTGATGAAGTTGTTGTTGTGTTTTATGATGATGATGACGACAACGACGATGACGACGACGACGATGGTGATGGCGTACGTGTGTTTAAGTAACTTGTCTGTTACCTTTATCTTTTTCAGTCCTTCGCTAACGCCCTCTATGAGATGAAATCCCAAATGGCTGCCTCCGAGTAAGTAGAATTACAGGAATTTTTCTCTCTCTCTCTCACTCTCTCACACACACTCTCTCTCTCTCTCCATCTATTTTTCCCTCTCTCCCTCTCTATTTCACTCTAACTTACTCTTTATCTTCTCTATATTTCTTGTTAATAATTTTAAATGCATATTTTACACAGTCTCTCTCTCTCTCTCTCTCTCTCTCTCTCTCTCTCTCTCTCTCTCTCACCATCATATACAAATAGATAGATAGACAGACAGATAGATACATACATACATACATACATACATACATACATACATACATACATACAGACAGACAGACAGACAGACATACAGACAGACATACAAACAGACAGACATATACATATCACATGGTTCAGATAATATCTCCAGAATTATCCAACGGAATATACCACTAAATTCTTATCTTATGATTAATATTATTGGATTTATATATTAACTGTTGAATAACCTATTTTGAATACCCGAGAGCAAACCGGTAAACGTTTGCAGTAATTCCTTCCTATTTACAAATATATACATACATGTACATATATATAAACATACACACATATACATAAACATATATATATATATTTACAAATACATACATGCATATATATATATATATATATATATATATATGCAAACATATATATACATACACGCACAGACATAAATATTTATGAGTGTGTATGTAATGGGCGGGTGTCAGGACATGCTGCTGGGTGCTGGAAGTGGCGCATAAAGTCTCGGAGTTCTTATACAGCACACACATACACGTGTGTGTGTGTGTGTGTGTGTGTGTGTGTGTGTGTGTGTGTGTGCCTTGTGTATACAGTTAGATGTATGACTACTACTGTATGTGTTAGAGCTGCGCATAGATCATCATCATACAGTCAGCTCAGTCTGGGAATCGAAACCACGATCCTATGACCGCGAGCCCACTGCCCTAACCATTGGGCCATTACGCCTACACTATGCACACACACACACTCACACACACACACACACACATACATACATATATATATATATATATATATATAAACAAGTTAACTATAATGGTCGTTACATATTTTTCCTTTATTGGACCAAGTTATTTTTAATTTGTTGTTTGCCTATCTGTGCAAACACCAGTTTTTCTGGAGCCCATCCACGGATTTACAATATAGAATTGTGATGAACCATAACATTAGACCCTGCCAGAAGAATACCTAGAGTTTTTCACAAATCTAAATAATATTGTTAGCCTGGTGTACCAACAGAGAGAGAGAGAGCTTATGAAGTATTTTGCCCGGATTGATAATCCCTCACTATTAGCTCTGTGTGTGAGTGTGTGTGTGTGTGTGTGTGTGTGTGTGTGCGTGCGTGTGTGTGTGTGTGTGTGTTTGTGTCCCCTACCACTCAACTCCTTCAACTCCTATAACCCGCCACTTCTTATTAAATACTACTGTTGTACGTTTCAGGCCTAAATGCCAGACCACGTCGTACATACGAATGAGCGTCTCAAGTGAGACAGATATCACCAACAAAGAGGAAATAAGCGATGCACAAACTCTTTCGATGGAATCCGGGAAACTCAGCAACGTACGGTACGTCAATTGCCAACAAGCTTCTCTTCCCACACGATTCATTATTCTGGTTCCACGCCACCACCTGATACTTTGGGTGTCTTTAGCGGAGTCCGGTCTTTTTCGAATCCAACCAGGTTAAAGAATAAATTCCCCGTGATTACCTCACACCAGGCTTGCCCCCCACCCCCGTAAAAGGATCGCTATAGGAACTGCCTCCCATCCATCCTGACATTTTTATCTCACGAACATGCACTTAAGTGGAGATGCATGACTCGGTAGTTAGAGTGTTGGACTGATGATCGTAAGATTGTGGTTTCGATTCCTTAACCGGGCAATGTGTTGGCTTCTTGAGCAAAAGACTTCATTTCACGTGACTCCAGTCTACTCAGCTGGTAAAAATTAGTAATCTGGCGACGGACTGGTGTCCCGTCCAGGGAGGAATATATGTAGGCCGGGGAAACCGGGAAACCGGGAAACCGGGAAAGCGCTCCAGTGCTCCTTACGAAGTAATGTGGACTAACCAGAATGTATTTAAGACTCATACTTAAGCTTGTCGTGATTCCTGCGACTCATGAGGTCGGAGGTTAACCCGGTTTTCATAGCATATAAGTGACTGGAACCTGAAACCACGGCATCCCATCCTGAATGGAACGCCGATCCATCTCAGAGTCAACATTCGCTGGAACTAATTTACTGCTGAGTGGACTGGAGCAACGTGAAATGAAGTGCTTTGCTCAAGAACACAAAGCACCGTCTAGTCCCAGAATCGACCGCTCAACCTTACGATAGTGAGTACAGAGCCCTGACCACTAGGGCCCCCTGCTTTTTCCTTCATGCCTGACACATCATTTTTTGTTTTTGATTAATTAAATTTCCAGAGTTGTCTCCCTTGTATTTCTTTGTCAGAATTAGTCAATAACATAAATATTTGATCTCCTTCGTCACTAATGGCTTAGTGCTAATTGATTAATTAAAATGTAATGGTTGACTGCATAAAATGGTTTAATGCTCCACTTATTGTTAAGTTTTGTTTTTTAGGAAGGACACGATATAAACGTGAATCTGATTGCCTGACGTACAAATATATAAAACGAAAAGAGTCAACATTAGAATGTCTTTGATCGTTAGAATGTCTCTGTCCTTTTATCTTTTTTCTTTATTACATCCATTAACGTCACTAGAAAAATTGTTGCTGTTTAGTTTCTAACCCAGACTTATGATGTTTCAATTGCGCCCCGCTAGAAACGACAACCAAATTACGATCAACAACCTCTTCTTATCGATTGAGGTGAAACACGCAAAATTTTGTTGATCTAATTGTACAACGACTGACTAAAAGAGTGGATGGTCATGGCTAAAACACTCTTCCAGGTCTGACTGACCTGGGAGCTTAAATATCAATCAAGTATAGGTTTGACTGTCCGATCTGAAAACTTCGGTGTTTAACTATGACTTGCTATGTTATTCAACCATCATCAACTGAATGCCCTCTCTGTGTCCGAGAATCAGATTGACGGACCCTCCTGTTCCTTCTGTGTTAGCTGCAGGCATACAGGAAGCCAAGTTAATCCATAAATACCTTTGACAGTCTTTTACTCCTTTCCCCTTCACACTTCTTTTCAAGGATGGTCCTGGGAAATGACCTGTGGCACATCGTATGGCCAAAATATGATAGCTTTGTGAACTTGATTCGCGACAATAGATGTCTTTGAACTTTCAGCTTTTCTAGTACTACAGCACTTATAATAACAATCCGCTTTTGTTGAGTTGTCGGCCTTGGATACGGCACTGGGTTAAGCTAAAACAGATGGCAGCCATCTTAGTCAGCGCTAAACACAATTAGTTGATGTAAGTGTTAACATAATGTAATAAACGAAATATTTCTAGTTAATTAAAATTACCTTTGAAGTGAGGTGAAGGTAGCATAAACTTAATGACTAATGTTAATGTAATTTGGAGAAAGCAAAAGGAGGGGAGGGGATTCTGAAATTATTAATTAAAAATAGAACTACGCATACGGTGAGGTAGAAATGAAAATAATTATAGCTGGAAGGGACTGTTGCATAAGTCGACGAGGGATCCTCAATATGGTTTGTTTTGCTCGACCTGCTGAAGAAAGCAGTCAAAACTCCTTCAAAGCTAATGGTCTTGGCAAAGAAAGGACATAACATGGGAGGAATGTAATTCCCTGATATTCAAATTAAAATATAGAACGAGATGGTTACCATTAAAATATTTCTGATCATAAGTTTGTGCGGTCAAGGATGACCTGGGAATAAACAACAAAAGCGACAGCGACAACAAAGAAGGATACATTAGCTGAAGTAGTGACATATAACCTATGTCGTAATAAAAAGCTGAGACATTCACAACAGAGATGTCTTTCATCTCAGGTCTGATGTAGCACGACTAATTTTGGTGCTAAACAACATAATGACAAAATTATTTCACTATATTCTTCAATATTTTCAAAATAAATTGAAAATGAAAAGGCAACGTGTTTCAACAGAAATTTGGTAACAAGAGAGTTAAAGTGGTCCGTATTAAAAGTTTCCTTCAAAATGGAAACACTCCGATGTTATGTTCCAGACACCAGCTAATGATAAATTTATTTTATTAAATTTTTCATTGTTTTCAAAATTACTTGAAAATAGAAAAGTTAGTATATTTCAACAGAAATATGGTTACAAAAAAGGCTAAACTGATCCAAATTAAAATATTCCATCAAAATTTCATGTTAAATTATGTTCCAAATATCAGCTTTAATAATAGCAACGATATTTTTTTAGTAAACAACTCGTTATTTTCAAAATTGATTGAAACTAAAAAGTCAGTGTATCTCAACAGAAATATGGCAACATGCTTAAGGGAATCTAAATTAAAACCTTCCATCAAAATGTCATGTGAATTTCTGTTCCAAACATCAGCTAATGGTAAATTTATCTTTTAAAATTCCATATTTTTAAAAAATTAATTGAAACCAAAGACAGCGCATTTCAACAGAAATTTAATAACAAAAGGATTAAAGAGTTTAAAACAGGGGTCCTCAAGCTTTTTTTTTTTTGCCTATAGACCCCTTTGAATACTATGCTGTTGAGGTGGACCCTTATTACCATTCGATGTTTAAAAACTAGTTTTATAAATGCTGCTTTCAAAATCCCTATTTTTTCATCGCGCATGCGTTTGTATAGGTTGAACTACGTAAAACGTTGCAGAAAGAAACTTGGCTGTTTCTAGGAACAAATACATCTAAGGCAAAATGTTTTTCATGGATCCTTAATAAACTACTACGGATCCCCAACTTACTATTTTGCTTGCGTGGAGTCCCAGGTGCCATACGGACCCCGGTTAAGAACCACGGGTGTATAATATGATTTAGGGACAGCTCTAGATGATTTTTCAAACAGGTCGATCATGAAAGATGCCTGTAAAAGCAATGTGGTCAATAGTTATAACAGAACAACACATAACCAAGACAACTTGAACAAAATCCCTAGACGTTACAGTTTCAAGCCCTTGGATTCATAGGGACGATTATCAGGTTACCATGGTGTACCAATTCGTTCCAGGGGTCACTCTTTACAGTTGAGTGGATTGGAGAAACATAAAATGAAGTGTTTTACACAAGAATACACTGCACCACCCGCTCTGAGAATTGAAACCATAACCTTGTCATCGTGGATGCAGCGTCTTAACCACTAGGTCATGTGTCTTCAGAACAGCTGAGTTAAAACCAAAATCCATTTTCGTTCGTTATGTTTCTTTCTACTTCTCCTTGCAGATATTCTGTCTTTGGTCTGGGGTCACGTGCATACCCCAATTTTTGCGCTTTCGGTCATTACCTGAACAAAGTGTTTAGTGATTTGGGGGCAGAAAGAGTCTCCCCCATGATTGAAGGAGATGAACTCTCGGCCCAGGAGGAATCATTTAAAGAATGGGCCAATGCCGTCTTTAAGGTAAAAAAATCACTGTTTATTATCGTCTCACTTACCATTCATATACATGTGTGTGTGTGTGTGTGTGTGTGTGTGTGTGTGTGTGTGTGT
>NC_069006.1:10704347-10706478 GCF_001194135.2 Octopus bimaculoides | reverse complement strand
ACACACACACACACACACACACACACACACACACACACACACACACACACATACACATATGTATATACATATATTTGCATACATATACATATATATATACGATGGTTTTTCTTCCAATTTCTGACTTCAAAATTCACTCAGAAGGCTTTAGTTTGCTCGAGGCTAAATTATAAAACACCTATTATTCAAAGTGCCACGCAGTGGGACTGAACTTCAAACCTAGGGGTTGCAATGCAATCTTCTCAAGCACACATCCATGCCAGTCTATATGCAGAGTGATGGACTAAACCCTCCAAGGTGTGCTCCAGCATGGCTGCACTCCGATGTCTGAAACAAGAGAAAAAAAGAAAGGGACTTACTCATAAATCTAAACATCACACGTATTCTACAACTTACACACACACACACACACACACACACACACACATACATTAGTTTGTTGAAGTTTATTAAGTGAGAAAGGCATCTATTTCTATGCAAATTAATTCAAATTCAATTTTCAGTTATAAATTTTCATGATTCGTTAAGTAAGGTCTTTCAGTACATTCCTAAACTATGCAAAATATCAAAGCAACGCTGATATCACCTCTGGGTTTTCCGCCATTTTCAGTCTGGTTTCGTTTCCTTCCCAGGAGTAAAATATTAAAATATTCTAAATTATTACGATGGCGGAAGAGAGATTAAGTGCGATATATATATATATATATGTTGTGTATGTATAGACATATACTGTAGATACATATGTATATACAGACACAAGTACAAATGCATATATGAAGGGTGTGTGTGTGTGTGTGTCTGGCTATATTAATATGCTTTTGTGTGTGTGTACGTATCTATCCGTATGTATCGCTTTTTTCTTCATTCTGCCATTTTGTCTGTCTGTTAGTCTCTCTCTCTCTCTCTCTCTTTGTGTGTGTGTGTGTGTGTGTAATTTAAATAACTTAGATAACTTAGATATGATTCGGCCAAAGATTGGTCCAGGCCATGTCTAACTTGATAGCGTCACCTGATAGGATTAGCTAAATCCTTTTTAAGTCAAGTTTTGTGGCATCATGATCCATTCGAGTCGAGAGTTCTTGTTGAGTGAGTAATTATCTAGGTATAGGTGTCTTTTAAGGTATTCCTTGAAGAAATTTGTCCAGATTCCGTTTAAAGGTGATGGGATCCTTTTCCTCTTTGAGGACAATATCAAATAGGGAAGAAAAGGAATTATGCTTCAGTGTTTTTATATGTTGTGATCCTGAATTTGGTAGAGGACGTATAGCCCGGGGTCCTAACCTTGGGCGAATTTTGAAGCTAATGTTCAGGACGTCTGGGCAAGGCTGGTGGTGTATTCTCCACATCGTGAAAATGATTTATCGCTCACGGCGGCACTTGACAGAATAGAGTTTCAATGCTTTAAGGCGGTCCCCATAACCGAGATCAGTCGTGCCCTTAATTCTTTTAGTGAATGACCACTGGGGTGATTCAGTTTTCAAAATGTTTTGTTTTGTATGGGGAGACCACAGGGAGCAGCAGTATTCGAGGTGTGGCTGTACAAAGGAGAAGAAAGGAGGAATGATGACACCTTGTTCTTTGGGCCGGAAGGTTATTAAGATCCAGGAGCTCATCCTACGAGCCATATCGAACTTATTGTTGATGTGGGGTCTCCAGCTGAGATTGTCATCAACAATTACTCCTAGGTCTCTCATATTATTAGATGTTGTGAGTGGTTCCCCTGAAGGAAGAGAATATGGCTGTTTTAGCTTAGTCTTTCTTCCAAAATGCATCAGATCACATATCTCTTTTGTCCGTCCATTGGCTTACAGCATTGTAGATCAGACTAGAGTCCATTTCGGTCTTCTTCTCCATTGATAATTGTCTGGAGCTTGGAGTCATCAGTGAATATTTTTACTTTGCTGTGTTTTATGACGCTGGAAATGTCGTTTACATAGACTATAAACAGAAGCGGACTCAATACGGTCCCCTAAGGGACACCGCTGGTGACTTTTGCTGGCCTCGAGTGGATTCCACCGATCATAACATGTGTTCTGTTTTCTAGGAAACACTCAATCCACTGTCGTGGATTTCACGGAGTACCCCCCCACTCATATATATATATATATATATATATATATATATATATATA
>NC_069006.1:10703010-10704086 GCF_001194135.2 Octopus bimaculoides | reverse complement strand
TATATATATATATATATATATATGTCTGTGTGTGCGTTTTGAAAGCGCACGGCTCAATGGTTAGACCGTTGGGCTCGCAATCCTGAGGTAGTGAGGACTACTCCTGGATCGGACTCTGTGTTGTGTTCATGAGCAACACGTCTTATTTCACGATGCTCTGGTCCACTCAGCCGTAGAGATGTATTACGACGTCACTGGTGCCAAGCTGTATCAGACTTTGCCTTTTTCTTCGATAGTGGTGTGGGGAAGGGAGGCAGGTACGCATGGACGACTGCTGGTCATCCATAAACAACCTATCCCGGACTTGTGCCTCGGAGGGGAACTTTCTAGGTGCAATCCCATGGACATTTGTTTATTTGTTTGATTGTATGTAAGTATGTATATCATTCTTCACTTTTATTTCAAGATTTCTTAACAATAGATAAGGATCCGGTTTCTAACCTAGATTCAAGGCTCCTTCATTGAAATTTCAACATCAACAACTGGGTTTTTCGTTTGTATGTATGTATGTATGTATGTATGTACTTATGTGAGCATGCATGCATTCATACATGTGTGTATGTATGTATGTATGTATGTATATGTGCAGACTTATGTTTTGCCTTATGTATGTATTCTAGTGTATATAGTTGCATATCTATATGTACGTATGTGTGTATATATGTATGTATGTATGTATGTATGTATGTGTGTATGTGTGTATGTATGCATGCATGAACACATTCAGATGGTGGGGTACGTCAATGAAAATCGATTTGGGTACCCGGTACTTGGTGTAGAGTGTACTATTATATTCATTTGTGGAGGCACGTGGCTCAGTGGTAAGGGTGTCAGCATCATGATCGTAAGATTGTGGTTTCGATTCCTGGACCGGGCGACGCGTTGTGTTCTTGAGCAAAACACTTCATTTCACGTTGCTCCAGTCCATTCAGCTGGCAAAAATAACTAACGCTGCGATGGACTGGCGTCCCATCCAGCTGAGGAACACATACGCCATTGAAAACGGGGAACCGGGCCCATGAGCCTCGCTAGGCTTTAAAAAGCATTTATTTATTTCTTATTATATTCTTTGGAAC
>NC_069006.1:10698279-10699496 GCF_001194135.2 Octopus bimaculoides | reverse complement strand
TATATATATATATATAAACACATATACACACGCATACCGTTTATACAACCAACCAGTGTGTGTGAGTATTATTAGCATAATAAACCTCCAGAGATATAACCATATATATATATATATATATATATATATATACATATATACATATGTATATATATACATACATATACATATATATACATATGTATACATATATATGTACATATATATATACACACATATGTATACTCGTATTTCTCAGTAAAAATATACCTATTTCTAGTGTACCTGTGTTGTTTAAGTGCACAGTTTAATATTCAATTAAATTAATTAGTAGCGTAGCGTAAGCACCAAAAATTAAAGTAAATAGAATTCCCACTTTGCTGGTGCTCCCATAGCTAATTCCACCCCCACCCCCCACCCTGGGGCCCAAGAAAAGATGTATGTATCTTGTCTCTTAGGAATGATTCCAATCAAAACCGAAATTTGAGTAAGATGATTTCGTCTGTTTCTGACCTGAAGAAATACACAAAAAGGAAAGAAAAGCATGAAAGAAGATATATGTTTGTATAGGGTTATCTGGTTAAGAAGCAGCGTTTGTAACCACATGGTTTCGAGTTCAGTTCCACTATGCTCCTAAAGTTCCGAGACTCTCAAAGCAAAATCGTGTATTTTATTTTTTATCTCGGGAGGGTCATTATGTCAATAATAAACAAACACATGCACTGATTCCATTTCACTTCTTTACTATTAATTTGCCGACTGGTTTTAAGATACCAGCTTTTATTCAACCAGACACAATATGATTTATTAAACATTACAAGTTGAAGTTTCTCCCTTGTTTCTGCAACGAATACTTGTTTCTATAAGGGTTTGTGTTGTTCCATACTTTCAGGCAGCTTGTGATACATTCTGTCTCCAAGACGATGTCAACATACAGGAAGCCACTGGTGCCCTTCATGGAAGCGATCAATCTTGGTCCCTCGGCAAATACAGACTTCAAGAAGGAGCTAAAGATTTGGATCTCTGTGCAGGTAACAGAATCTCTTCTCACGTCGTTTCAAATTTTGGCACAAGGCCAGCAATTTTAGGAGATGGACTCCAGTATTTCACTGGTACTTTATTTTATCAGTCCCCAATGGATAGAGGCAAAGTTGTCCTCTGCAATATTTGAACTTCGTGATTATTGTTATTGTAACAATATATATATATATAAATATATATATATATATATATATATA
>NC_069006.1:10696272-10697644 GCF_001194135.2 Octopus bimaculoides | reverse complement strand
TATATATATATAATACAAAAAATATATAGGCATGTATACACACATATATGTATATACTTTCATCTACATGCGTATATAGATGCATATCAGGGTACAGGACGTTAGAACAATGAACTACAGACAACGGAACGAACACATAGGAAAACAGAAAGCCACTTGGAATTATTCATCAGCTGCCTCTATTCTAACTCGACGTTTCGAAGATAATATATATATATATACACACATCCAACATGCACATATACTTATACACACACGTACGTACACTCAGGCACATACACACACACACACATACACACACACACACAGAGCATCTGTCTGTTACTATGTAGATCACATCTCGTAGACAGACAGTATGTACTGGCCTACTTAACACCACCTTAAAATAGAAACAACGCACCCCCACCGCCACCACAACCGACACACACACCACCTGACTAGCCACCCGCACTCTCCCACCTTACACCCCCCACACACACACATACTGCCTTAACAACCCACCCTGTCTTCATCCGTCTAACACCACCTCGCCACGTCACACCCACAGCAACGCCATCCGACAAGCTTCACCGAACTACCTCACTCCTACCCCGTTAACAACAACACCCTGTTAACAGACTCAAAGCACCCTCAACTCCCACCCTATTGTCACTGCTACCCTACCCGACACCACCTCGAAATACACCTATTAACACCCTTAAACTACCCCACAGCACAACCTTACTAATAACACGGCACCGTCTCACCATCATACATAGCCTGACATAAAACAGAATTTATATTTGCTGTATAGAGATGCAGACGTAGCTATGCTGTGAGAAAGCTGCTTTCTTAGCACATGGTTCCGAGTTCAGTCCCTCTGCGAGGCACTTTAAGCAGGTATCTCCTACTATAGCTTCGGACCCACCAAAGCCTTGTGAGTGGATTTCGTTGACGGAAAATGAAAGAAGCCCGTATGTGTGCATGTGCGTGTGTGTGTTTATATATATATATCAATACGGAGCAAATAATTCACGAGAAAAATAATACACGAAAAAATAATTTGCGAAGATATCATTGACTCTGTTATTATCTAGTGTAACAAAGGCGATTGTCTTGGCCTGTTTGCCTTCGGACGGTTGATTTCTGTAGTTATTACCAGTGCATAAGAGTTTTGACTGTTATTTCCAGCCGGTAGACATATTTAGTATGTCCTTTGATTAATTAATATATATATATATATATGGCTGTGTGGTAAGAAGCTTGTTTCCGGGTTCAGTCCCAGTGCGTGGCACCTTGGACAGGTGTCTTTTCCTATAACGTTGGGCCGACCAAAGCCTTGTGAGTGGATTTGGTAGACGGACACTGAAGGAAGCCCGTCGTATGTATATAT
>NC_069006.1:10692225-10695843 GCF_001194135.2 Octopus bimaculoides | reverse complement strand
AACTATAAAACTATAAAGCTTGAAACACGTGTACCGCAGAATCCTTTGTGTTTTTGTTTTTATTTTTGCATTTACAATTTATTCTTTCACCTCAACCACGAGCTGGCATACACAGGTGCTTACAATTATCAAGTATTACCTCTAACATTTACTTTTCCTACGTGTATATATATATATATATATATATATATATATATATGCATGTATGTATATATATATATATATATATACATATATACATACATATATATATACATATATATATACATGCATATATGCATGTGTATAGGTATAAATTGCCCCGGGTACACTTTAAACTGCATCTGGTAGTGGGGCCCTGATAGAAGAGTTCCACAGTTTTGAGGAGTGTCGAAACAACCTTCTTGGCCACTAATATTCCCTTCCCAGGGCTGTTCTGACACGGAATAGTAGTTCCTTTTAAGGTCCCAGCTAGAGGTTAACTGACATGACAACCACTGGGAGTGAACAACCTACAGTACTCGTTAGGAGT
Organism: Octopus bimaculoides; assembly: GCF_001194135.2. Taxonomy (NCBI): domain Eukaryota; kingdom Metazoa; phylum Mollusca; class Cephalopoda; order Octopoda; family Octopodidae; genus Octopus; species Octopus bimaculoides. Next base: position 10,695,332 of record NC_069006.1, on the reverse strand, counting down.
TCTCTCTGGGCAATACTGGGATTGATATATTCGACTAAATCTCTTTCAAGGCAGTGCCCCAGCATGACCGTAGTCTAATGACTGAAATAAGTAAAAGAATAAAAGATAAAAGTTACATATATTCTTTTATGTGGCCGTGCTGGAGCACCACCTTTAGTTGAATACAAACAGGAATGGCTTCTAAGCCTAAATGAGGTGAAGTGGTGAATGCTGGAGGAACAATCTCTGACAGGAGACGGACAAGAATGCGTCTGATCCCTGCGTCTGATCGGAAGGAAAGAAATTCAAGTTAGGAAAAGGAAGATGGCCGATGGTCACGTGCGAGCAACGAGAGAGCAAAGGAGGAGGAGTGAGGGAGTGAGGGACAGACAGAGAATGGTGAAGGGTAGAGGAAAAGAATTAGAGAAAGGATGAGAGAGAAAAAACGAAAGGAGGAGAAGGGGAGATAAATTATATACATATATATATATATATATATATATAATATATATATATATATACACGACGGGCTTCTTTCAGTTTCCGTCTAGCAGATCCACTCACAAGGCTTTGGTCGGCCCGAGGCTATAGTAGAAGACACTTGCCCAAGGTGTCATGCAGTGGGATTGAACCCCGAACCATGTGGCTGGTAAGCAAGCTTCCTACCACACAGCCACGCCTGTGCCTATATGTATGTATATATATATGTGTGTGTGTGTGTGTGTGTGTGTAACGTAAAGGTGTGAGATCTTGTTTACACGTGGTTGTTGATATCTAAGAAAGAAAAATATGCAAAAACGCACAGGAGGTTTGTATGATAAAATTCATGCTAATATTAGGAAACAAAGAGTTGTATTACAACATCAACAACAAAAATGGCTGAAATCTAAGACCTTGGAAGTTTGATAAGCGTAAGACGCGAAACTGGTACTCCCAGTTTATTATATAACGTTGTAATATAACTCTTTGTTTCATTATGATCCCAATATTAGCATAAATTTTACTATACATATATATGTGTGTGTGTGTGTGTGTGTGTGTGTGTGTGTGTGTGTGTGTGTGTGTGTGTGTGTGTATGTACATACAGACACACATACACGCGCACACTTATGTATAGACCCAGCTGTTTGGAAGTGTGGTGTATTCTGAAGTAATAGCAGAAGCCACAGCAGCAGCGCCAACGGCAGCGCCAACAGCAGCGCCAACATCAGCGCCAACAGCAGCGCCAACAGCAACGCCAACAGCACTAATAGTTGTAGTATTGGTAGTAATAATAACAAGCATTGTTCATCTCATTACACCTCAATAGCTTATTAATACCAGACTACATCATTAATTAATTAGTCAATTAATTAACCAAAATGTCTCTAGTTTCTTCAATTGGCTCTGTTTTTTATTACTGCTGTTGTTGTTGTTGTTGTTTTTTATGTTCAGTTTCGTGTTTGCTGCAAAACTCGTTGATACTGTTTTTCATGTTGTTATACTTGCTGCCGTTGCGGTTTTTGTTGTTGCTGCTCTTGTTGGTGCTATTGTTTTAGTTGTTGTTGCTGTTGTTGTTGTTGTTGTTGTTGTTGTTTTTGCTATTGTTGTTGTCGTTGTTGTTGTTGTTGGCGGTGGTGGTGGTTTTTGCTTTTGCCGATGTTGCTGTTCTTGCTTCTGTTGCTGTTTTTAACGGGTGTATGCATATGTATATATATGAGCCTGCATGGGTTCGTCTGTGCATTTGTGTATATATGTATATATGTGTATGTGTATATATGCGCGTGCTTGTGTGTGAGGATGTGTTTGTGTTTGTGTTTGGTGTTTCAGTTCCACTTTTGATGTCGTTGTTGATGTTACTGCATATGTGTTTAACTCAATGTTGCGATCTGTGAGTGAATATACATGTGTGTGTATACATATATATAATACACACACACACACACACACAGATATACATATATACATACATATATATGTATACATCTATGCATATATACACATATATATTTATATTTACATGTGTATGCTTTTATATATATATATATATATATATATATATATATATATATATATATATATATATACGTATATATACATATACACACACACAAGTTTATATGTTCATGTCTATATGTGAATGTGTGTATGTGTGTGTGTGTAGGTTGCCTTCTGGGCGGAGTTCTTTGAACGTCTACTCTAAAATGGTCAGCTAATAACAGACAGGTATTTACAACGGTGCAGACAGACAACACATAAATACACAAACACACTTCTATATGTGTGTGTGTCAGAGAGAGAGAGAGAGAAAGAGAAGGAGAGAGAGGGGAGAGAGAGAGAGAGAAAGAGAAGGAAAGAGAGGGGAGAGAGAGAGAGAAAGAGAGAGAGAGAGAAGGAGAGAGAGGGGGAGAGGGAGTCTGTCTGCTTGCGTGTGTCTGTGTTCGTTAAAGTCTTGCTTACAAAACTTTCTAATACTGTAAACAAGTTGATGATAAACATATTTAGTCTAACGCACCGTTTCTTGACGTATTGAGTGCTTCCTTTACTATGAATATATCATGTTCAAGCGAACGCTCACACGCTATATATATTTTTATGTTCAGTAATAATCCTTTCTATTGAAGGCACAAGGCCTGAAATTTTGTGGGAGGGAACTAGGCGATTACATCGACACCTAGTGTTTCACTGGTACTTAATTGATCAACACCGAAAGGATGAAAGGCAAAGTCGACCCGGGAGGAATTTGAACTCAGAACGTAGAGACGGACGAAGTGCTGCTAAGCAGTTTGCCCGGCGTGCTAACCACTCTGCTAGCTCACCGCCATTTTTATGTTCAGTAACAATAAAATATAACAATTTTGCATTCGTCTGAATAATTACTCCATCATTTTCTAGAGTATGAATTATAAACATAGGTTTTGCTTCCTCCGCCTTCCTTTTCTTTTGGACTTTCCTCTGTTCCTGAAGAAGAGCTTTGCTCGAAACGTTAAACCATCATTCTTTCCTTCCCTGAGCGTCTGCGAATACTTTACTTGTACCACATCTTCACGTTCTTCGTTTTTTGGGGGGGGATATACATAAACATATATACATACATATACACACACACATACACACACACACATATATATATATACATATATATATAT
>NC_069006.1:10690868-10691655 GCF_001194135.2 Octopus bimaculoides | reverse complement strand
ACTAAAAATGAACCCGACCACTCGCAAAAATTAAGTAAAAAAACAGGAAAAATAATGCAGAATCCTTGTCTGGTACTGGATCGATCCCAAAATCTAATTAGTTCGAGCCAGTCACGAGGCCAAATATCCCTGAAAGCTTCATTCGAATCCATCCAGCGGTTCTTGAGATATCTTGTCCACGGACAAACAAACAAACAAACAAACACGACTGAAAACAATACTTCCGCCTTAGCAAAGGTGGAGGTAATAACATACACAATGAAAGTTGTACTACTCTTATTCCCATTTAAATAAGCTTTTTGCAATTCGTTTTTTTTTAGAAGCCATAACATAAACTAAATCGTCGCTTTTTTTTTTCACTTCATTTAAATATAGCAATAGATTAGGATTTGAGGCGATTTGACAGTCATTTTTAACATTTCATCTGACCAAACAGAAGCTCTCTTGTTGGTAGCAAGTCAATGAACTACTACCTCCGCCTTCTCCCCTCCTTCCATCCCCTCGTCCTCTATCTTTGCTCTAGTTTGCTGCGTTGTTTCTACAGTTCTCTCCGACACTAATTATATCACTCATGTAACACCAACTATCGCCTACATCTAATGAGCCGTCGTCTGCTCAGTTCAATTCATGCTTTCGTTGTTGCTGCTGCTGCTGCTGCTGCCGCCGCTAACTGCTTCAGTACATCTATCACATCTAGGTCCTTAGTCTCTGTCAGCTTGCCAGACAACTCACTCTACATATCTATGGCTAATTACTCCTTCACCTCAGACACATACACATACACACA
>NC_069006.1:10688826-10690768 GCF_001194135.2 Octopus bimaculoides | reverse complement strand
AAAAAGAAGGGAATAAAGAAAGAAAAGGGAAGAGAGAGAAAGAGGTAGAAATGGAAATTTTGTGATGTTCGGTTTATGTTCTGGTTACAAAATTGAAAGTGGGAAAATTATTGTAAGCAATGACATGCAAATTTTGAAAGCAAAATCTTGTACAGAACCGTAATCTTCGTGTTTTGAAACATGGGATCCCTTCCCTTTTGCCGGTACCAAGGAAAATACTGGGAAAATGTTAAAAAGAATTATTGGGACAGTTAAAAACTTGAGAAGCTGTTGCGTTTTGGGCACCATCATAATTTTCCTTCTTCAAATATCTGAATCCAAAACAAGCTTTGTAAAAAAAAAAAACAAGAAAAACCTGTTGTGGGCGTCTATTCGACATTGCTTTCAATTTGTGATCAGTAATCGAAAAAATACTCTGCCCTTCCTACTTTGGTAGAATACTATAAATACAAAAGATAAACCTCAGCAGACATTCTTTCAAGCTGCGAATAAACCAACACACTCACTGTTTCTGAAATATCCTCAGAAGAAATAATATTACGTCTTTAATATTCGCGGGTAAGACAAAACGAGAAGAGGGAATTGCATGGGAATAGAATGACAAAGAAATTGATAGAGAAGTGACGTTGTGAATAAGGAACTGAGCTTCCTGTTCGAGAAAGATTATGTTCAAAGCACCTGTAGAGTTCTTGCTTGTTTGTTTCTTTTTTTCTCTTTTTTTTTCTTTTACAAAGATATTTTCTTCTAGTTGAGTGGTTGAGTAAGAACTAATATATTTACTGGAATGAACAAAGCGTGTGGATAGTTATATAACTTTTTGCAAGAAGAAATATTATATTCAATGACTATCAATGAAATCTGGTCAAGATCAAAGAACGAATTTTGATTATTTAATCATTTTAAAATTCTATGTATAGTCTTCTGTGTGTATGATGTACCTCAACTTAGAGACCTAAATCCTCTTAAAACCTTATATTCTGTATAACACGGAGCATTGCACAAATCCTACAAGAGTAAATACTTAACTATAACCTAATATATTAATTTTTAATTAAGAAACACTCGTTGAACTTTATTGAAACAGCATTAAATTAAACCTGCCATGTGTATATCATAGTCGATATTCATGGATTATCTGACCTTACTATATGCAGTTATAGTAATTTTACGATGATATAAGTCAGAACGGCACGACGATTGGACAAAACTGCTTGAACATTGACGATTAAATACGGCTGACTGGGCATCCATCTTTTTTTGGCCACAGTGATTTTTGGCATTGGATGCAAACACGCATGTGCGCACAGAAATTTACATATAAAGATACAAAAAAAGAGAAAGAGAGGGCAAGACATTACAATTTATTAATTGATCACGATTGACATAAAGTCTTGTCTTCTCCTCATACACATAAACAGAAATATGCTCACACGCATAAATGGAGAGAGAGGGGGAGATAAAGAGGGGAGAGATGGGGGAGAGAGAGGGGGAGACAAAGAGATGAGGTAGGGAAGCTACAAGAGAAACATTAAAACGTCTGATGTCAAATAAATGAGCATTGAATCAGCGACGCCATAAGCGGCGCCAAAACGTTTATGCCAAAACGTCTCACGCTTGTCTTAGGTAGTGATTTTACTAATTGCAAAATAATTGCTCAGCTATCACTCACAAGCGAGTATGAACTGCTAGTATATGGACCATGCTTTTGCTAATTGCTTTTGCTGTGTGAGTAGTCACGAGCAGATAGAAACACCTTCACAGAACCTTCCATCTTTGAACAAGTCGAACATCGAAGGTGTGACAGAGAAAGAGAAAAAGAGAGACAAATGGAGAGAGAGAGAAAACAAAAGAGAGAGAGAAAACAAAAGAGAGAGGGAAAACAAAAGAGAGAGAGAAAACAAAAGAGAGAGAGAGAGAGAGAGAGAGAGAGAGAGAGAGAGAG
>NC_069006.1:10684798-10687807 GCF_001194135.2 Octopus bimaculoides | reverse complement strand
AAAAAAAAAACATAATACCCACCTTGGATAAAAGGCTTTGAACCTTGTTAATCTGATCTTTTAGATAAGACCGGTAGCATTAAATCTCGTAAGTATACTAACGTCTTCCAAATCAAACTGAAATCTGATAAGAATAATACTAAGAATTACAATAAATTTATTTTCTCAGATAAAATGAAGAATGTTTATGTTCTAGAAACGGAAACCTATAATCAAATTTTAAGTGATGTTACCCAGAACTTTAAACAAATTTAACACATTCGCCGTTAACAATAACGTGGCAAAAATTGTAGCTCACAAATCTAAGTTAAATAATAGATTAGAGTGTGTAGTTAAATGTGAAACGTATATTACTCTTAAAGACCATAAAGAGAATCTCGCCTCTAAACCTAAGTACAGATTTATTAGCCTTGATAAAAGTGAAATCAGTAACAATACATACATAGCGATAACAATAACGTGCCAAAAGTTACAGCCCGCAAACACAAGTTAAATAATAGATTAGAGTGAGTAGGTAAACGTAAAGCATATATCTCTCTTCAAGACCATAAGAAGAAATTCGCCTCTAAACTTAATTACAGATTAATTAAGCTCGATAAAAGTGAAATCAGTAAAGATATAACATTAATGATAGCTTTAGGAAAACAACTAATAGCTATCAATGGAACAAAACCAACATTGCTATTTGCTGGTTTAAAAACATCGACAATAAAAGCGAATGTAAATACTCTTTATTTGATATTGTCAAGTTTATTTTTATCTCGATACAATTTGACACCAGTTCTCTAAAGGTTGACTTGGCAGATAACGCTGTAAATGATATTGATATTGGAATCACCAGGCATGCTAGAAAACCACTGTTTTTCGACAAAAATTCTGTCAGTATTTAAAAAAAGAAACGACTCTAGCGGTTCGTTTGACAGTAGCAGGTTCGTCCAGCAGTGCAGAAATGTGATCTTGTCGGTCTGTATACCTTTAATACGCTCAAAACTAAATTCATTTCTATTGATATAAACGACAGGGTGGCGTTATCACATCACGCTAAAGAACATATAAATTTAGAAAAGAATTAATCAATACCCTAAAAATTTCACCTATTTATCGATTATGTATTACCCACTACTTTGAGCAATTAATTTCTTAATTAATCACAATCAACATAACCACAAACAGACACAAACCACGTAATAAACAGGAAGACAAAGTTACATACATAAATACGAAGTTTTAACCACTCACCCAACTTCAGTCAACTTCAACCAAATAAAAACATCGAAAGCTGAATCTGCAATCTGCTAATTAATAAAGAAACCTTCGATCCCCTACCGCAACAATGCACTAGAAGCTAACGGTCATAAAGATTACATTAGATATACACCAGTTCCTTGTCAAGTGATAGTATGTGGTCTAGTGGTTACGATGTTGCACTCGTGATCGTAAGATCGTAGTTTCGATACCCGGACTGGGTGGGGTGTTGTATTATTGCGCAAAACGCTTGTTTCACATTGTTCCTTCAGTCTGCTCAGCTGTAAGTGAGTAACTCTGCAACGGGCTGGCGCCCTGTTCAGGGGCAACGTTGTGATCTTAGTCTGTTATATATTATGGAAAACGGGTAGCCAGCCCTCTGTGCCCTAGGACTCAAGACACTAATATCCTGGGGTTGATGATGATGATTCCCTTGCCACCCTCTTAAAAATGCAGACGTCATTACATCATCTTCTTTAATCCACATTTTTCAGGAAATGTTTAATCAAATATTGCAAACATTTGTTATCCTTAACTAACCAGTATTTTTCTGTCGACTGCCTTTACAAGAAATTATTCAAGAGAAATAGCTTAAAATTAAACTACAGCTGTGCCATAATACAAACCTTTCCAATCTCTTTAATCAAAACGGCGCAACAATCTGACATATAAGTTATACTCAAGAAAGAGAGTGTATTTGATAGAAATTGTTGAAATACGTATGTGCTTCATATGAGTAGCGAATTGTGGAGGATGGTATTCCCTGTACTAGTTCGAATTACAAAATCAGCCCCCTCCTAAAATGAAGTAAAAAATCTGAAAATTTGTCATGTTAAACATTCATTTCTTATTCATCTGAACCAAAAAATTTATTGAGAAAAAATTTGACGAAAAAGTTAGACGTTTAAAAACCGAAAAACTGTCTATTTTTAGCCAATAATAAACTTTCGTTGTAACGAAGTGTCAACTTTAAGGTTGTGTAAGGTTGTCCCCTGTGTGATCTGTTCATTGTAGGTTTCTAAATAAAGATAAATACCTTATAAAGTCACGTTTTTATTTTATATTTAAAATATTTTTTTTGTTATATTAATGTATTTGTTTGTATCTGTTTGGGTAAATTTTTACAAGTACATCCGCATTAGCAGCTATTTGCGATAACGGTGGGTCCTTTATGGCAAATAGCTGTTACGTGGTAGCAGGGCGTGTCAGAAATAGCAGCCAAATCTTTCTTTTCTGGATTCCGGGAAACTTCGAGGTCCCCCACCACCTTTCCCCTCTTTATTTTCCGTAAAAAAGTGGCTTGCAGCGGGTTTGGCGGTCAGATACGCTGAATACTCGCGAAAAATTCGAGGTATTTCTGTTTTTTTTTTCCTTCCTGTTCTTACTAATGAACGTTCATTACATCCATTGCGAGTGCATCGCCAGTACAAATCCCCACGAGCCACTTTCTTTGTCGTATGATGCCTAGATTTACTATACTCTTTTTTTAGAGATAACACCCTTCTCTTTGAAATAATATGCAGCATCTACCTCTGTTTTCAATATCTCCTCCAGGCTGGTACAGTTAAACGACTTGGATGTGGCCATTCTAGGCTTTTATCAACAAGCAAAAACTAAACAAACACAGAAAAACTTCACGAAAGGTGAAAAATGTATAAAAACACAGAAAACTCCATGAAATATATTTAGACTAGTACGAAAATTCACGAAAATTCACGAAAAATACCTAAAATAAAATTCTAAATGATATAAGCAGAGGTAATG
>NC_069006.1:10678899-10680562 GCF_001194135.2 Octopus bimaculoides | reverse complement strand
ATGCATAACATAATAAATAATAAATACATACACGCATACATACAAAGATATTCTTCTTTTTTTTACCTTATTAGCAACAAAAAGTCGAAAGAGATTTTTTAAATGAAAAACATTAGGAAAAACAAAATAAGACAGCAAATAAAGAATTTAGAAGACAACACAAATTACGTGTATAAAAATAAACAACGGTGTAAAATAATTAAATACAATTTCACCTAATTCGTTGTTTGTGTTTGTGTTTATTAATAATTTTTAGTATACACTTCGGCAATTCTTTGGGGCTTATTATATTGTTATTAAATTCTTATCACACTCGAAGGATAATGCATTCATTCTTACTGTATTCATATATTACTTAGACAATATAGTCTTGTTTTGTACAATATTTCTTTTTCTATTCATCCAACGTGCGTGTGTATGTGTGGCTGAGTGGTTAAGGACCTTGCTATACAAACCTGTGGTTCGATCGATCAAATTCTGATAGAGTGCTTTTCTCTCTCTCTTAATCGTCCCGGGTAAGTAAGAGGTTCGGTGAACGACATCGAAACAAAGGTTGCAAGGCGCCAAATTGGCATATATTACAACCCCTAATTTATCCTCAACTATCTGCGTATAAACACGCTGCTCTCGTCTATTCTTGTTAAAGGGAATTTATGGCCGAAATATTGCCTTGTGTTTATTTTACTCCTTTATTTTCAATAAAGATTGGAGTTGATTTGCTTGTCTACAATTCACCAAGGCAGTGCCCCAGCATGGCTGCAGTCTAATGACTGAAACAAGTAAAAGATAAAAGATAAACAACCTCTGTTATTTATCATATGTGTCTGTTTCTCGGTAGCGTACCGTGACATGAACAAACCGACACCGGTTGTCAAGCGATGAGAGATTAAACGTAAAGACAAGTATACACATAGATATGTGTGAGTGTGTATATGTGACTGACATTCCGTCGGTTACGACGAAGAACATTCCAATTGATCCGAGCAACGGAACAGCCTGCTCATGAAATTAACGTGCAAGTGGCTGAGCACTCCACAATTACTCTCAAGCCATGTCTGACTTTAAGGCAGTCAGGGTCAGCTTGCTGACGGAGAAAAGAGACCAGAGTAAAGCTGAATCTAATCTACCCCCAGATGACGGAGAGCGCTACTGCAACACCTGCAACAGGATCTTTAATTCTCCGATCGCCCAGTATTGCCGCATGAGACGACATGGCAACGCATCGAAATAAAAACTCTCTGTAGCTGTGTCCTTCCGGGCCCTTCTTTGTCGATGCGACGTGAAATTCCAATTTTGCTATAAGGATTTCGATACATCCAAACTTTGTCTCAAGGTGAGCAGGTTTGGGGGAGTGGCAAAGTCGATTACATCGGCCCCAGTGTTCAACTGGTACTTATTTTATCGACCCCAAAAGGATAAAAGCAAAGTCGACCTCGTCGGAATTTGAACACAGAATGTAAAAACAAACGAAATGCCGTGAAGAATTTCGCCCGGCGCGCTAACGATTCTGCCAGCTCGTTGCCTTATATCATATTCATGTTGGTTTCAAATCTTGGCACAAAGCCGGCCTGTTTGGGGTGGGGTGCTTATATCATATTCGTATTGATATGATATTTTTTCAACATTATATTCTTATCACAAGCTCCTAGTGAAGGCTCGTTGT
>NC_069006.1:10673752-10678446 GCF_001194135.2 Octopus bimaculoides | reverse complement strand
TTTCGGGGTCGATAAAGTAAGTACCAGTTGAGCACTGGCGTTGATGTATACGACTTACCCCCTCCCCCGAAATTGCTGGTCTTGTGTCAAAATTTGAAATCAGTTTATTCTTATTGTTAACGGTCGCTCTGGCATTTACGTCATTAACAATAAGTGTGTTTTCTCTGTTGTACAAATATGGTATACCTTGTCTCCGTTTGTAAATATAGGCGCAGACGTGGTTGTGTGTAACGAAGTTTGTTTCCCAACCTTATGATTCCTGGCCTAATCCCGCGTCGTGGCACCTTGGGCTAGTGTCTTCTACTGCAGCCTTAGGCCGACGAAAACCTTGTGTGGGGATTTGGTAGACGGAAACTGAAAGAAGCCCGTCGTATATATAATTGTGTGTGTGTGTGCATCTGTTTGTCACCCACCGCCGTCTGACAATCAGTGTTGGTGTGCTTACATCCCCGTAACCTAGCGGTTTGGTAAAAGTGACCGATAGAATAAGTACCAAGCTTTCAAAAAAGTACTGTGGTCGAAATATACGAATGAAAATTTCTTAAAGGCGTTGCCCCAGCATGGCAGTGGTCTAATGACTGAATTGTTTCAGTCAAAGATTAAAGATATGGCCTACATCTTTCAAATATATCTTACTTGATACTGTAAACTGCATTCAGCTCCTTCAGGTTCCAAATATGGTTGGCCAATGTAGTGGCAATACGCTTCAGCGTATTTGAAGGATTGTTGTTGAAAATTCTTTGCTTAAACCCACCCACAAACACACTTTAGTAATTTTTCCTTTCGGATGCTCATTGTGGCATGGTCGAAGTAATTTCAGTTTCACATACGACTGACTCAGACATGCATTCCTGTTTTAACAGCTAAACTGCGGGAAAATGATGCATTAATTTTTGCCAAACAAGCAAAAAAAAATTAAGATATTTCTTAATTTTATACTTATTTTCACTTCAAATAAATATAAAAATTATAATAATTGTTAATCTCTTGCAAAATAAGACTTACAATCTCGTTGTTGGAAAATGTCGTAATATTCACTTTCCTTTCCATCCAAAGATTCCTTCATTATTGTGACAAGCGGATGGGCAAATTGTGGAAAATTAGTGCACTTTTTTCATCCAGACGTAGTTGAAGCATCACTTTCCTCTGTCTAGAACATCATCCTCATCAACATCATCTTCATCATCATCATCTATTTGGTCGTTCCGAAAATAATGGCCGTTCTAAGTGTTGTGTTTTGAAACGCAATTTTATCATAGTATTTTAATTATATTTTAGATGAATTTCAACAAACTTAATAATTGATGTTTGCTCTTTAATAATTTTCTACTTATTTCAGATAGAAAATATTCTTGAAGTGTAGGCGCCCTTAATTATGAACATGGCAAAAAAGGACCTTCGCTTACTTTTCTAGCATAAGTTTAAGCTTGGGCACAGTATCAACAGAGCAATTGATTGCACACTACGAAGGTGGTTTCAGAAATTCCGTAGTGGTGATGAGAGCCTTGAAGATGAAGAAGGTAGAGGGCGGTCATGCAGTCTTTACAATGAACAATTGAAAGCAATTGTTGAACAAAACTCACATCAAAGTGTCAGAAGAATGTCTCAGGCACTTGGTATTGGTATTGCAACAGTCTCACGCAATCTGCAGAAGATTGTTAAGGTGAGAAAACTCGATAAATGGGAACCGCATGAGCTCAATGAAAATCAAAAAGTTTGGCATTTTGAAGTGTGCTCGATGCTCTTTCTGCAAAACACCAATGATCCTTTTCTTGACCGAATAGTCACTTGTGACAAAAAGTGGATCCTTAATGATAACCGTAAACGATCAGGTCAATGGCTTGATCATGATGAGTCCCCCAAACATTTCCCAAAGTCAAAGTTGCATTTGCAAAAGATTATGGTGATTGTCTGGTGGTCTGCAATTGGTGTTGTCCATTACAACTTTCTGGAAGCCAATCAGAAGTTTCCTGCAATCAACTCACTGAAATGCATGCTCACTTTCAAAAAATGAGACCTGCATTGGTGAATTGGCATGGCCCTATTCTGCTCCATGATAATGCAAAGCCACAAGAATGATGCTGTAGAAACTCAGAGACTTGGCATATGAGACTTTACCACATCCACCATATTCTCCTGATCTTTCACCCACTGACTACCATTTTTTAAAGTATTTAAACACATTTTTAAGTGATAAAACTTTCAGGTCCAAACCAGAGGTGGAATCAGCTTTCAAAGATTTCTTAACATCAAAGCCAGTAAGTTTTTATCAATGAGGCATAAATAATCTCGTTGATTGAGGGCAGAGATGCAGAGATGTTCACGGCTTATACTCTGACTAATTAAAATATTTCTAGTGTTACTTTTTCCAGAATAAAATTATGTTTCTGAAATCGGCCATTATTTTCGGAACAACCTAATACATCACCTGATGATGAAAGAAAGTAAAAAAAAAACATTCTTCATCGCTGTATAAATCTTTCATTTGCAACTTGATTCCTCCTATCGATAAGGGCCGCTTACGCTTAAACGTAATTGACGAAGTAGACGCCCGGATGTCAATAGATAGCGATAGCGGCGGCCCGTCGGAGAAATATGCACCGCTAGGTGGGGTGGGCACTGCAGCGAGTGTTGCTGGCCAATCTCCGTAGCAACGCCATCACGGCTGAACACCCAACTTGTTCTGGGATATATGGCCCATCTCTCCTTCCACTCCGTCTTCGGCTGCTTTGCCCACCCCCATTTATCTCCATTTGTTTCTTTTCTTTTTCATCTTTTTAAAATGTATAACAGTAAATAAAAATTTTCAAATTGGCGATATCCGCTGTTCTCTGATGAAACATCAGTCGATGATATCCACCGTTTAAGAATAAGAGTATATCTTTCAGCTTTCCTACGCGAACAACTTGTAGCAGCGCGTGTAACTGATTTGCTAATGGTAAAAGTATTTATATTTGCAGATCAGCTGTAGTTAATTTTAATGTAGTTTCTATTGAGTGTCTTTTTATATCGATGATTTACTAGGAAGTCTATTGCGACCAGGAATTGCTTACCTATTTTTGTCTTAACGCTAAAAGAAAATGGGGGTGTGAAGCAGATAATTGTTCAGTGCCTGTTACTGGACCGTGAAGGCTGTGAGTTGAATGCAAGAAATCGTTCCTTTGAAGCTGCAGTTAGTTAAATCATTAAGAAAGAGAAATGGCAAAGGAAAAAATGATTATCTTATGAACTTCGTTAGCTTACCGCTGTTTCTGCTGTAAGATGCAGTGGGCTCATAGTTGAGTGCCTGAATAACACCTCATAGCTTCATCGGAGCCTCGAATAACAAGTGCAATTTATTTGGGAAAGTATTACATTTGTTCCTATATAGGGAACGGCATCAACAATGAGAAAATTCAAGACAGATGTATATAAGAAACGTGTATGTCCAAAAGTTGGACGTACACCTTTGTCATCTCTCTTTATTGCCGCTTTGTACTTCACTAATACTTCGTTCTGAAACATACACATATTGAGATCTACATTGGGTTATTTGTCTCACAATTCCTAAGCGATATGTGTGTGTGTGTGTGTGTGTGTGTGTGTGTGTGTGTGTGTGTGTGTGTGTGTGTGTGAGAGACAGGTTTTCACGCAGTTTCCGTCTACCAAATTCACTCACAGGGTATTTGGTATTTGTCAACTCGCAGCTATGGTTGAAAACACTTGTCCAGGAGCGGGGCGCGAAGTGGGGCCGAACCCGGAACCACGTGCTTGCAAGCGAACTTCTTAACCACATACCCGGGTCTATAACAACTTTGAGTGTGTCTAATTGTAAACTAAATGGGACATTAAAGCAATCATCAAAGCTAAACTTGTTGCTTCTACTTATTTTTAATTCTAAAGTATTAAAAGTTCTAATGAACTTTTCCTAAAAGTATTTGTGTGCGACCGTCGTATGTAACCCCAATAACCTGTCATCTCGGTAGAAGCCGACGTCGGAGTCAGCAAATTAAGCATTTTACTTGTTGAAGGCATTTTCATAAGTTGTCCTGAATGCCCGTGTTTGTTTTCAGACTTTTAGTTTATCTTTGTTTCATACGTTCTGAGTGATATAAAACTTTCCTTTCATAAGCTCCGAGTTACTCTGATGGTTGAAAATGATTGGAAATGTGTATCGCATTCGATGCATGGGCACCAGGGAAATATGTTCTGCGTATCAGATGGGATACACGGCAGAGGCAAAAGGTTAACACGTCCAGTATTTTTGGACCAACCAGACTGCATCTCTTCGCCTTATTACATCAGCCTATAAACTGGCAGTCGGTCGATTACGACGACGCGAGTTCCAGTTGATCCGACCAACGGAACAGCTTGCTCGTGAAATTAACGTGAAAGTGGCTGAGCGCTCCGCAGACACGTGTACCCTTAACGTAGTGCTCGGGGATATTCAGCGTAACACAGAATGTAAAAAATGCTGGCCCCCTTCGAATTACAAGTACAACTCAACGTGAAATAAAGTCACTTGCTCAAGAGACAAAACACGCAGTCGGGAATCGAGCTAACGATCGCGAACCGAATACGCTAACCACTAAGCCACGTGTCTTCTTCACTCAACGTATACTAATATCAACTTGGTCTGTATACTCTGATTTTGTTTTTATCGATGTTCATTCTTTGCCAAAGATTAAAGATTTATATGCGTGCAAGATTATTTC
>NC_069006.1:10672620-10673409 GCF_001194135.2 Octopus bimaculoides | reverse complement strand
CAC
This sequence comes from Octopus bimaculoides, assembly GCF_001194135.2. Classification (NCBI taxonomy): domain Eukaryota; kingdom Metazoa; phylum Mollusca; class Cephalopoda; order Octopoda; family Octopodidae; genus Octopus; species Octopus bimaculoides. The sequence goes on along the minus strand of NC_069006.1, from coordinate 10,673,406 downwards.
ATCTATGTGCATGTAGTGGTCGACAAGTAATTGAGGATTCCACATTTCTCTATTTAAGAGATGAGAAATTATGTACATTACTTACATCATTTATATTTGACGGTTATTTGTCCTCATCTTGTTTGGTGTTAACACAACGTTTCGGCTGATATACTCTCCAGCTTTCATCAGGTGTCTTGGGGAAATTTCGAACCTGGGTTCTCATTCTTAAGGTATTTTTCGATGTTGTTATTATTATCATTATTATCATTATTATTATTATTATTATTATTATTGAGTGAGAGAGCAGTGCATGCCATCAAAGTGACACTGGGGTAAAATATACGAAGCCCATTATACCTATCATGACTACCTGTCTGATTATCATTATTATTATTATTATTATTATTATTATTATTATTATTCAGGTCACTGCTTGGAATCGAACTCGGAATCTTGGGGTTACTAGCCCGCGCTCTTAACTACTACGCTATGTGTCCGTGGGCATAATTGAGGATTGATACGCCCCCCATTACTCAGTACCATTAATCCGTTGCCATAGCAATAGTCCAAAGACTGAACTACGCAACGACATATGTGGTGTGTCTAAATAGTCGATGAGAAAGCGTCAGTTTCTCTTACTTAAGCTTTGTGTAAGGTAGAACTACAAACGCGCGTGTGCGCCCATACGTAGGTGTCCACATACACATAGATTTATACGTAAACATATACATAAATCCATATGTATGAGCATATACACATATGTATGCATGTATACATATATAACTTCTTATACGTGCATTTATA
>NC_069006.1:10671713-10672520 GCF_001194135.2 Octopus bimaculoides | reverse complement strand
AGTGGCTGTGTCGTAAGAAGCTTGCTTCCCAACCACATGGTTCTGGGTTCTACGTGGCACCTTGGGCAAGTGCCTTCTGCTATAGCCTTGGTCCGATCAAAGCCTTGTGAGTGAGTTTGGTAGACGGAAACTGAAAGAAGCCCGTCGTATATATGTGTGTGTATGTGTGTAAGTGTGTGTGTGTGTGTGTACACATGCCTGTGGAGTGCTCGGCCACATGCACATGGTAAGAAACTTGCTTCCCAACCATATGGTGAGAGCGGATTTTGGTAGACGAAAACTGAAAGAAGCCCGTCGTATATATATAAGGCGTGGGAGTGAGTGTGTGGTAAGTAGCTTGCTTACGAACCACATGGTTCCGGGTTCAGTCCCACTGCGTGGTACCTTGGGCAAGTGTCTTCTACTATAGCCTCGAGCCGACCAAAGCCTTGTGAGTGAATTTGGTAGACGGTAACTGGAAGAAGCCCGTCTACCCATCTATCGACGTGGATTTTGCAGTGGAAAAGTGCGTGGAGATGATCAACGAGAGCGAAGACCTGGGCCTCCTACTTAGATTGACATATGACGATGTATATCTAGATAGATACGACCTTAGAGATTTCTGCCCTAGTAGACGTCTAAGAGGTAGACCACCCACAATTACCTCTATGGCTAGGAAGACCCCTATAGAGAGATGGAGTGGATGGACCAGAGCCATACGGACCCCCACTAATATCCACCAGGTAAAGAAAATGATCTCACATGCACTAGGAGCTAGTATAAAGGTCACCCTAAAAGGCCACACCTTTAAATTTAACAACAAATTAT
>NC_069006.1:10668016-10669432 GCF_001194135.2 Octopus bimaculoides | reverse complement strand
TATACCTAAAAATAATTGTATACCAACATCATCAAGACCCCTTAACTGGTGCAGCCAGTCGTCGGGTTGCCGCTCTAGACGTTATCCTAGTCAGCCGTCGACACTGTTCTCTTCCATGCACAGAAAGTTCGTTGTGTCGTGATGTCCAGTCTGTGATATTGTCAAACCAGGATTTTCCCTGTCTACCTCTCTTTGACTTTCCCTCAACTGAGCCCAGAAGAACGGTTTAGGACAGGGTGTTGTGGCGAGATACTTGACCGTACCAAGCGAGTTTTCGTCTTTCTACGTGTGTGAGGCAGCAAATCAACAAATGCGTCGCCTGACGAATCTGTTTGTTTTTTGCCCTATGTACGTGTAATAACCTTCCGAATCATTCCCTCCATGTCTCGCAGCCATACTGGAGAATCAAAGTCACCAGGGACTTGTAATACACCTTGAGTCTTGTTGGCAAACAAATGGAGTTGCTCTTCCATATCTTGTCCAGCTTTGTCATGGCAACAGAGGCTAAACTGAGTTTTGTTGTTATCTCCTTTTGAGATCTCATGTCATTGGTCAAAGTGGATCTTTGTTACTTCAAGGTGTCCATTAAGTCAAGTCTCTCTCCATTTAACATGGCGTCGGTTACTGTGTTCTGGTTGTTACTATTGACCAGGATCTCACACTTTTCTAGGCTGATCTCCATCTCGTATGCTTCTGACCCTTCTCCCAGTCTGGTGATGAGCTTCTGGATTCCTGCTTCACTGCCTCCTAACAGGTCAATATCATCAGCAAAGCACGAGCACGAGATGGGCCTTCTTCGACTGGAGACAAAGGAGTGGAAGCCTGGTGTTCTCTAAGAGGAGACATCCTTGTCGGACACCCACTGTTGTTTTGAAGAATTCTTTGATGTAGTTATTCAAGAGGACTGCACTGTTTGAATTTTCATACATAGCTCGAATTATTTTGATGGGGTTATTGTTGAAGTTGTAATTCTTCATCACCTGCCTTGACCCATCGTGCCAAACACGGTCAAAGGTCTTTTTGAAGAAGTCAATGAAGTAGTGATAGAGGTCATACTGGCTTTGCAGAACTCCTGAGATATTGAGGGACAGAGTTGCCTATGAGAAGATGTGGCAGACGAAGCAGTGGCCAAAGGAGTGGAACCAATCATTGACGATTGTCATTCCCAAGAGAAGAAACATCAGACTCTGCCAGAAGAATCAGCCTCATTAGCTACCCCAGCAAAGTAATGTAAAGTACTGCTAAACAGACTTAAGAGGAAGGCAACAGACATCCTTGAAGAAGAACAGGTAGGGTTTAGGACCCAAGGTGAACTGTGGAGCAACAAATGTAACATTAGAGAGCTCATAGAGATATTCATATACACCTTATATATGCATACATATATACATATATATATATATATATATATATATA
>NC_069006.1:10662610-10663764 GCF_001194135.2 Octopus bimaculoides | reverse complement strand
GAAAACGTGTTGCCAGGAAACAGCTGAGGAAGTAACGGTTACATCTGGCTCAAGAGAGGGGATGATTGGTGCAGCATCAACGAATGGTGTGGATGGTGGTTACTGTATGATAGAGTATTGCGACTTGGGGCATCTTGCGATTTATTTATTTATATATTACAAGTGGGACCCGTGAATATTTCACAGAATTAATAGTAAACTTATTGGGTTATTTCTGAAAACGTTATCCAAAAAACCGGAAAGCGTAGACTGTGTGTTGTGTCTGTATCAAATGATTGTCGCTCGTCTGCTAATCATTGAAAAGTGAAAGAAATTGGAATACGATGATTATTTAATGCACTTTATATATACACCTAATATACTCTATGCACAATTTTATAAACTTAATAGACCCCACACTTAAAAGAAATATTCACTCTTATTTTTCCATTCTTCCCATAAAGAAAAAAATATCCCGCACATATGATACAACCTTTAGTTAAATTGCATATATCTGCTTCGTAAGTAAGCATGAATATTTCACGGAATTGAATTTATGCGCATGCGTTAAGTGATAGATGATATAAAAAAACTTAGTTCAATTAAAAAAACAATGCACTTTTCCCAATCCAATCACCACCACCATCTCCACCGCCACAACCTCCACTTCCACCACCATCACCGCCACCACCACATTATCTCTCTCTCCCTCCCTTTCTTTAACTTCACCATAACATCACCCTTCGGCTAAAATTATTATGTCTCCCTTACCTCACATCATGGACGCTTTTCTCTCTCTCTCTCTCCCTCTCTCTCTCTCTCTCTCACACTCTCTTTCTGTCTCTCTCCTTCTCTCTCTCTCTCTTTCTCTCTCTCTCTCTCTTTCTCTCTCCCTCCTTTTCTTTCTCTATCTTTCTGCCACGCTCTTCACCTTATCCTCTTTATCTGTCTCCTCTCTTTCCCTTCAACTGATCACGTGAAAGCGTTACAATTACATTCCCTCTACCTCATGTCATGGACGCTTCTCTCTCCCTCTTTTTCTCTCTCCCTCTTTTTCTCCCTCCCGCTTTTTCTCCCTCTTACTTTTTCTTTCTCCCTCTTTTTTTCTCTAATCACACGAAAGCGTCACCGACTGGCTAAGTAATGCAATGACAAGCAGAATTATTATAAGATAT
>NC_069006.1:10655711-10660345 GCF_001194135.2 Octopus bimaculoides | reverse complement strand
ATATATATATATATATATACAAGATGTCCCAAAAGTAACTGATGGGTTTCAACTTTTAATAACTTCCTTCACTTTACAAATAAATGCATGAAATTTTGATACAATACAATGGATATTAATATGCACGAGTCAAATTTTGCAACACCTCTACATCACATATGAAAAATGACATTGCTCAAATGGCAGCCATTTTCGACTTCGTACGCCCGTGCTTTTTCCAGAACTTGCACCATAACACCCTCAAGATGTAGATAGATAGATAGATAGATAGATAGATAGATAGATAGATACATACATACATACATACATACATACATACATACATACATACATATATATATGGATATATATATATATGTATGTATGTATGTATGTATGTATGTAAGTATGTATGTATGTGTGTATGTGTGTGTGTATGAATGTGTAAGTGTGTGTATAGTGATTCATAACTGCATCACTTAAAATTCCTGTCAGATGTGTTCCATCTTTGATCTTACAGATGTGTTTTATGATTCATAGAAACGTATTTTACGCCTCCGTGAAACTTTAAGTACGGCACATGGGGATGCTTAGCTGTTTGTTGATATATATATATATATATATATATATATATATATATATATATACACACAAGTGTACAAGCGTGTTTATGTGTGTGTGTGTGTGTGTGTGTGTGTGTGTGTATGTATGTGTGTATGTATGTGTGTGCATGTATGATGAGTGAGAGAACCAAAGAAATGGGAATTGTAAATTTACATGTATTTAATAACAGTTTGCGGCAGTTCCACATTACTTAAAGTTTCGTGGCGAAAGGAGACATCCATTTCACCAGATGTTCGAAGATAGACTCCAAATACCTGACGAGTTAGATGTGACATACATCCACGAAAATTTAAGTAATGTGGAGCTCAGTCAGACTGTAACGAAATATAAATGGTTTTACACGCACACACACGCACAAACACACGTACGTACGTATGTATGCATATATGTATGTATGTATGTATGTATGTATGTATGTATGTACGAGTTGGTTTTGGAAAGTCCCTGGCTTTGATTAAAAGAAAATACAGGAGGATCTGTTAATTATGATTTTATTCAAAATATTCTCCTCTCAGATTCACACACTTATTGCAACGGTCCTTCAGTTTTTCTAAGCCCTGTAAAAGAACTCGGAAGTTTGGGCTTCCAACCAGGTCTTTCGTGTTACTCTTAAAGCCAGGAAGATTTCAGCACGTCCACGTGTTTGTGCGGGGTGTATAATGTGTGTGTGTGTGCGTGTGTGTGTGTGTATGCAGAGTATGTCGATAGATAGCTAGGTAGATACACACACAAAGATACATTTATACATATGCACATGCATTAATATATACATATATACACACACACACACGCATATACATAATATATATATATACAGATACATACACATACATAACACACACATGCATAGATACATACATAACACTCATACACATAGATATATACATACATTTATACATATTAGACGCTATTAAAATATAATTATTTCGTTAAGAATCTCATTTTCCCAAGATCTTGTCCACCGTTCTTAGAGAAATTTATAAAGATATGCCTGAGGTCTTGTTGTTGGTGATGATGATCGTGACGATGTTATGGTAGAGAAATGTTGTATTTTTGTGTATGCGTGTGTGTCCATATATGTGTGTATGTGCATATACATATACATACTCCTGTATATACGTATACACACACACACACACACACACATATATATATATATACACATCTATATACATATACATACACATAGATATACTTATAAATAATATGCATATACATATTCATATATATATATATATATATACATACATATATATATATATATGCATATACATGTGCACGCACGCATGTATACAAAGAGACAGAGGTAGGTAGGTAGGTTGGTTGGTAGATAGACAGACAGACAGACAGACAGACAGACAGACAGATAGATAGATAGATAGATAGATAGATAGATAGATAGATAGATAGATAGATGCATATGAACGTCTGTGTACATTATTTAAGTGTGTAAGCCTGTCTAAATCCACACGTGTTTGTGCGCTTATTTGTATACATCCAATATATAGCCGTGTTAGTGTATCTCTGTGTACATAAGTGTGTGTGTGCGCTCGTGTACGTATATGTGTGCGTCTGCGTGCGTGTGTCTGCATTGAGCGCTTCAATAATAACTGCAGACCCCCATATTGAAAAACAGTGACCATTATATATTCTGTTTGCCTGTAAGTAAAACTCACCAAACAGCTTTATTAACAGTGTGTAATATATTTATTTGCATGTATCGACCGCGCCGCTATGATTGACTAACCGCCATTTTGATGGGGGGTTTTTTGTTGTCTTTTTTAATATTTTTAAAGCAATTGCTGCGCGTTTCGTCAGGAAACTGACAGCAAATCATACCTAAAAGTTGCTGCTAGTAGTAGTAAAGAATAATTATTACTAATATTACTATTACTACTACAGCTCTGGAACGCTTCAGAATTGAATAACGGACGCGTTAACGCCTCACAAGGTATATAATGCAAAATCCTCCTTGAATTTGGCATAGAAAATCCTTGAGATTAATTAATATAACACTGTTTACCTCCTCCTCCAACTTTCATTTCTCTTCTTCGCAATAGGGCGCCATTTTGATACGACTTGACATCCTTATTTTCTTCCCTCTTTCATCGTCATCGTCGTCTTCACGGCCATCATCATCATTATCATCTTCTTCTTCTTCTTCTTCTTCTTCTTCTTCTTCTTCTTCTTCTTCTTCTTCTTCTTCTTCTTGTGTTGCTGCTGCTCTTCCCCTTCTCCTCTTCCTCCTCCTTTCGTTTTATTTTTTCTAAATTTCCTGTTCGCTTGTTTTTCTTTTCTGTTCTTGCATCGTTATGCGTGCGCACATGCATGCATGCATTTGTATGTGTGCGTATCTTTGTGTGTCTCTTCATGCTATGTGTTTATGTGCGTGTTTGTAAATATATGTGAATGTGAGGGGCGTATATACATACATACATACATACATACATACATACATACATACATACATACATACATACACACACACACACACATACATACACACATACATACATACATACATACACACATACATACATACATACATACATACACACACACATACATTCGTTATTTGTCGTTATTGCTGCTGTTGTTTTCCTTGTTTTTATGAAGCATATTTATCTTTGCTGTTGTTGTTGTTGTTGTTGTTGCTGCTGCTCTTGTGGTATTTTTTAATTTTTGTTAGTTTTTTGTTTTTTAAATTTTTCTTTTGTTCTTTTTCTTCCGTAGCTCACAGTCATTTCTGAGCAAATGTACTAAAGTCAAGTCGTTATCTTCCTCTGTTTTGCAGTCGACGACATACCGCCATGCTGTCACGCTGTCACGCTGATTGCTGAGCTCACGGAATAATAGCGTTTTCAAGGACTTAATGGCGACACAGAGTCAAATTAACAAAATTTAAAAAAAGCAATAGTATCAACAACAAGAGCAACAGCAATAATGATGATGAGGATAAGGATAACGACGACGGGGATGAGGATGGTGATGTTAATGAGGAGGAGGTCAACGACGACCACTATGATGATGATGATGATGACGATACGATGATAATAATAATAATAATAATAATAATAATAATAATAATAATTTATTTCTATATTGCCCACTGGGGACTAAACGTAGAGGGGACAAACAAGGACAAACAAAGGGAATAAGTCGATTCCATCGACCCCTGTGCGTAACTGGTATTTATTTAATCGACCCCGAAAGGATGAAAGGCAAAGTCGACCTCGGCGGAATTTGAACTCAGAACGTAACGACAGACGAAAAGCCGCTGAACGTGCCCAGCTTACCGCCTTAATAATATAAAAATTAATAATGACAATAATAATAATAATAAGCACCCGTTCTCGTCCGATCACCGAAGTTAAGCAACGTCGAGGCTAGTGAGTACTTAGATGGGTGACTGCTTGGGAAACCTATCATGTACATTGTTTTGTCTTGGTATAAAAGATAGCCTACAGCAAATATTCTGCTTAATACCACAGATTTGCTTGTCAGTTATTTGACCATAACCAGTTGAGAATGTCCCTTGGTGGCTGACGATATGTGCATCTCTGATCATGGGCCGAAGTAGTGGGGGAGCATCATAGCCATGTGCTGAGGGGAATTCTTTGGGGTTTGTATAATTCACCTTTGGAAACATAGGTGTTTTGCTCAACATCTTTAAACAAACCTTATTCAGAGACCTTTTGAATAGGATGGGCTACTCGACCCGAAGAAAATTTTAACTGGGCCCCACCTGCAAGATCATGCGCTCTTTATTTTGATATGAGATCACCATGTCGCGCACATATGGTCGTGATGCATGTGCCTGGTGTACCCTCATCAGATGGGTAGTCATGAGGAGTATAATGGGTTTCGTATATTTTACCCCAGTGTCACTTTGATGGCATGCACTGCTCTCTCACTCAATAATAATAATAATAATAATAATAATAATAATAATAATAATAATAATAATAATAATAATGATAATAATAATCCTTTCTATAGCGTGATAGTATACAGAAAAGTTTCGTCTCTTT
>NC_069006.1:10651094-10653702 GCF_001194135.2 Octopus bimaculoides | reverse complement strand
GGTGGTAGTGGTGGTGGTAGCGGGAGGTAGTGGCGGTGATGGTACTAGTAGTAGTGGCTGTGGTAGTCGGGTAGGGTAGCAGTGGTGGTGGTAGTAGTAGTAGTAGTAGTAGTAGTAGTAGTAGTAGTAGTAGACACCATATGATACATTAAACAATGTAGTCCTAGATACTCTATGTCTGAAATTAAAAAGGAGACGCTCATGTTTACCGCATCAAGAGTGATCTGGGGTTAACCATCAACAACAACAACAACTATAACAACAACGTGCCACCCGGCAATGTACCCCTCTCTACATGTAGAGCTCTCTATCACTGGGGCTACCCACCTTACTTCATTGAAACTTATCTATACCTCCACCCTCGACTTAAACGCGTGGCTTGGCAGGTAAGCTAATTCGCCTTGTGACCGCGTTGTTTCGGGTTCAGTCCCAGTATGCGCAACACCTTGGGCAAGTATTTTCAACTATAAACCCGGGCCGATCAATTTCTGGTAGGCAGAAACTGTATGGAAGCCCACCGTCGGTTATTGGTTCCATCACTGAACCTGCAGAGGAGGCTACTAAGTGGCTTTGGATAAAACGGTAAAGGGGCCAGACCAGCAATGCAGACTTTGTGGAGCTTACTCTGAAGATATCACCCACATCATAAGCAGTGGTCCGAAAATGTCATCATGGTGTTTTTCTATCGATGAGACCTGACGTTGTAGCTAGGACACTCTATAACGAAATCCGTCGGAAGGACAAAGAAATAAGAACCCACAATATGGTAGAAGCCATAGCCACTCATAATAGAATGAAATACTGGTGGAATGTCCCAGTGAAGACCTCAATAAAATGTAAGCACAACAGAGCTGATATAATGATTTGGGATTGAGAAGGGAAACTGTGTATAGTTGTGGAAATAAGCTTTCCAGCGGATGTTAGCATAAAGCTGAAGATCAGTGATAAAGAGAACACCTATGCTGAATTATTGAGAAATCTGCAGTTACTCTATCCAGATTACAAGGTCAGGTTTATACCTGTAATTATTGGAGCCCTGGGATATGTAACACACTGCCTAAATACCAATCTTGAGAAATTAAGCTTCTCAAAACCAGAAAGGAGAAAGCTGATTCAAAGACTACAGACTGAATCCATCACTGGAACTGTAAAAATCCGTAAAACATTCCAGAAGTTTGTCATTTAAATTTATATGAGCAAGTCTAGATATGCAACTATATGCACGAGAATACATACATAAAACATACAAATCTGCACATACATACATACATACATACATACATGTACACATACATACAAGCAAAAATACCCTGTCGATGATGTTGAAATTCCAATGAAAGAACCTTGGATCTAGGTTAGAAACCCGTTCTTTCTCCATTGGCAAGAAATCTTGAAATAAAACTGAACAATGACATACGTACATACATACATACATGCATACATACGTACGTATATACATACATATATACATATATACATACAATGATGCAGTTAAACACGATTAGACTTGATATATATAAACATATAAACATATACACATACAGAAAACACACACACATATAGATAGATAGATAGATAGATAGATAGATAGATAGATAGATAGATAGATAGATAGATAGATAGATAGATAGATAGATAGGTAGGCAGATAGATAGATAGATAGACAGATTTACATAAAGGATACAAAATACAAAATACAAAATATTAAGGAGAGAATCATAGTTTTTAACTCGACAGCTGTTTCTGGAAGCTCGGAATTACGTAATAATGATAATATTCATAATTAGCAGGTGGAATATGCAAAAAGTCATAAGTATGCAATCGTTAAATGGTCGCATAGAGATATAGATATTACCATAAGACCGGCTTACATCTGCGTGTATGGTTGTGTCTGTGCCCTACTTACTATCGCTTGACAACCTTTGCTGGTTTGTTTACGTTTCCGTAACTTAGCGGCTCGACAGTAACGATCGATAGTACAAGTACGAGGCCTTTTTTTAAAAGGTAAGAACTGGAGTTGATTTTTTTTCGACGAATGACCTCCGAGGTGCTGCCCCAACTTGGCCGCTGTCCAACGAATGAAGCAAGTAAAAGATAAAAGCTAACGATACACCTCCTTCACACAACTCCACCCTTATATCCACCCGCTGCACGTATTCTACCCTTATCTATTTTATGACAAGCCTCACGGCATAAGGGTACTTTCGGGATGGAGCTTCTTAATACGGATTGTAATCGGTTTGAAAGGTAAGGGATAGGGTTGGGGTTAGGGATCGTGATGGGTGGTTGTGGTGAAAGTAGTAGTTGTAGTGGCGTTGACAGTGGCGACGGTGGTGGTGGTGATGGCAATTGTAATAGTAATAGTGATAGTAGCAGTTGTGGTGGTGGTGGTGGTGATAGTTGTAGTACTTCCGGTGGAGAGACGTGGTCATCATCATATTGGCGGTGGCGGTGATAATACTGATAGTAGTAGTAGTAGTAGTAGTAGTAGTTGTTGGTGTTGTTGTTGTTGTTGCTGTAGTGTAGAAGTAGCAGTATTGGTGGTGGTGATGGTACTGGTGTTGACGGTAGCGTGGTGGTGGTATTTATGACAGTGGTTGTGGTGTTG
>NC_069006.1:10650111-10650859 GCF_001194135.2 Octopus bimaculoides | reverse complement strand
TAGTAGTAGTAGTAGTAGTAGTAGTAGTAGTAGTAGTAGTAGTAGTAGTAGTGATGGTGGTAGTGGTGGTGGTAGTAGTGGCGGTTATGCTGGTGACGTTGATGATGATGATGATAATGATGATGATGATGGTGCTGGTTGTTGTGGCGATGGTGATAGTGGTGGCGGCAGGGGAAGTGGTGGTGGTAGAGGTGGGGTGGGGTTGATAGGTGGGTTGTTTGCAGTAATGAGACACATTGATGAATTAGCCAGTACTATCAGCTCCCTCTGTCGGTGTATGTCAGTTAATCAACTTTGATTACTGTAATCAACTGATAATAATCAATTGGCCTCACACACACACGCACACACACACGCATTAAGAAGAAGAAGAAGAAGAAGAAGAAGAAGAAGAAGAAGAAGAAGAAGAAGAAGAAGAAGAAGAAGAAGAAGAAATTACAGCTTCAACATAAATTGGAAAGTGGCTGTGATGGTGGTGGTGGTGGTGGTGGTGATATTGGTGATGGTGGTCGTGGTGGTAGTGGTGGTGTTACTGTGGTATAGCGGCACTGTGATACAGTGGTATTGTGGATGGTTGTATTGTTGACGTTGTTGCAACTGCTGCTGCTGTTGGTGCTGTTGTCACTCTTGTTTTCTACTCAATACGCTCACAACACAACACACGTCCCCACAACCACAGCAACAGACACCTCACAACTTGTAACGCGTGTTCACTATCACACACCACAACCTCACCACACACCACACC
>NC_069006.1:10648111-10649454 GCF_001194135.2 Octopus bimaculoides | reverse complement strand
ACCGCCACCACCTCTACACACAACGGCCACCATCACTACCACTGTTTCCATAATCATCACCACCATCACCACCGCCATCACAACCACAACTACCACCATCACCACTCTCGCCACAACCACAGCCACCGCCGCCGCCGCCGCCGCCACCTCCACACATATCTTCATTACCACATTTTACTGTATTTGGACTGATACTGTTGATCCCGACATGAAGGACTCGATCGATTTTGTAGACAGGGGCCTCATACCAGTGAGACGAGAGCGATGCGCACTAAAGTCGTAAAGCCGTCGAAAGGAAAGCCCCAAAATAGTGTGCATTCTCTCCTGATGACTTTGAAATCTACTGGCGTCCGTTCACAATACACGAATAGTCTGTTTGCGGGACTCACCACACAGCATGCTCTCGGTAGAAGATAAAAAAAGAGGTAGTTGGAAATAAAGACGGGTGTAAGAGTCAGGAAAATAGAGGGAGTGGACAGTATAAAAGAAAGAGAGTGGGAGACAGAAAGAATGACATAGTGGGAGATAGAAGAGAGAGAGCAGGAGAGAGAAATGAGAGAGGGGAGAGAAAGAGTGAGAGAAAAATTTGAGAAAAAGAGAGTATGAGAAAGGATTGAGAGAGGGTAGGAGATCCGATTGAGAGAGAGGGAGGGAAAGAGAAAGAAAGGGAGAAAGTAAGAAAAAGAATAAAGAATAAGGGAGAGACAGTAGGAGACAGGATTAAGAGAGAGTAGGAGTCATAGCTGAGAAAGAGTAGAACTGAGATAGAAAGAGAGAGAGAAACAGAGAGGGAGTAGGAAACGGAACTGAGAGAGAGAGAGAGGGAGAGAGAGAAAATAGGGGACAAATTAGGAGCCATCTTACCAGCAGTGGACATCATTAATCTTCAGTCTTTCGTTTCGTTTAAAATGGTGCGCTGTGTGTAGAACACTTTGTAGACATTGTTGTACGACAGTGTAGCCTTGGGGGTAGAGCTGTTGACATTGGTCCTCGCCTGCGGGGTGGGGACAGAAAATGGAACATTCATTACAATAGCGACAATAATAACTCCAAGAATCAAATAAATGGTTCTAACATTATTAGGAGGCCTGAAATTTGAGGACGGGGTGTGCGTAGTCGGTGCTATGAACCCCAGTGATTGACTGGTATTTTATTTTATCAAATTTAGGCTTACAGAGTGAAGTGGGTGGCCTGATGGTTGGGTGGTGCGCTCGCGATCGCAAGGTCATGGTTTCGGTTCCCAGACCGTGCAGTGTGTTGTGTTCTTGAGCAAAACACTTCATTCCATGTTACTCCGATAAATGACCCTACGGCGAATAGATGTCCTGGTGGGCGGGGGGGGG
>NC_069006.1:10646254-10647034 GCF_001194135.2 Octopus bimaculoides | reverse complement strand
TCTCTCTCTCTCTCTCTCTCTCTGAGACACACCGGACCGACTTGCCCGAGATGCGGTCAGAGCGACGAACCGTTCTGCACGCACTCGTGCAGTGTCCAACCATTTCGGCGGACCTGTGGGCTTATGCCGAACGGCTGTTGTCACGTGTGGGACGAGTTCGCTTGTCGACTGAGTCTATCGGGAAGGCAAGGCAGTGTTCATCGTCCTGGTGGGCATGGTGAAAGAATGTTTGTGGTGGACTCGAGCGAAAGGTTTAGCGACAAATACTTTCCACTCTGGCCAATCACTCATCAACATTTTCAAGTAACACTTGAAAAGGAAGGTGAGAATAGAGAAGCAAGTTTTGTCTAATGAAAAGTTTAACAAAAGGTGGGTGAATGACGAAACCACTTTGAGCATGATCCTGTAAATCGAAGAGAGAAAGAGAGAGAGTACTTTGCTCTCATGTGTTTTTCTCTCCCTGCCTGAGGTTACCGTGGTCTTTCCCGTACGCTTTTCTTTCCACGTTTTTTCACATTTATGATATTTTCTGTGATACACGATCCCTTTTAATCGCTTTTTTTTTCTTTTTGACACGATCCCTTTTGATCGGAAATTTATTTTTTCCTTTTTTGTTTATTTTCGAAAAGAAAAGCTCTACATTGTATTTTGTCCCCTTTGTGTTAGGCCCTGTGTGGCTAATAAAGAAACTTATCTATCTGTCTATCTATTGTTCTCTCTATCTCTCTATCTATCTATCTGTCTGTCTGTCTGTCTGTCTGTCTGTCTGTCTGCCTGTCT
>NC_069006.1:10641880-10645888 GCF_001194135.2 Octopus bimaculoides | reverse complement strand
TATGTATGTCTATCTAATCTATCTATTTATCTATCTGTCTGTCTGTCTCTCTGTCTCCCTCTTTCTCTCTCTCTCTTTATCTATCTATCTATCTATCTATCTATCTATCTATCTGTCTGTCTGTCTCTCTGTCTCCCTCTTTCTCTCTCTCTCTCTTTATCTATCTATCTATCTATCTATCTATGTTAAATCGTTGTTGTTGCTCTTGCGGTTGTTTTATGCAGTTGTCGTCGTCGTCGCCGTCGTCGTCGTCGTCGTAGTGAAATCGCATGGCTTAGTGGTTAGGGTATTCGGCTCATGATCGTAACGTCGTGAGTTCGATTCCTGGCGGCGCGCTGTGTCCTTGAGCAAGACACTTTATTTCATGTTAATCCAGTCCACTCAGCTGGCAAAAATGAGTTGTGCCTGTATTTCAAAGGGCCAGCCTTCTCACACTCTGTGTCACACAGAATCTCCCTGAGATCTATTTTAAGGCTATGCGTGTCTGTGGAGTACCCAGCCACTTGCGTGTTAATTTCATGAGCAGGCCGTTCCGTTGATCGGATCAACTGGAAGACTCTTCTTCGTAAGCGACGGAGGTCCAGTTTTCTTTCTTTCCTTTTTTGTCGCCGTTGAATTTGATAATGTTGATGTTGTTGCTCTCCTTCTTGCTGTTGTTGTTGGTTTGTTATTGTAATGGTTGTTGTAATGGTTACTGGCATATATATATATATGCAGGAAGGGAACATGGGACGAGACAGGTAATCTCGTTTACTTCCTGTTAAAAAGGGGAGTTGAGAATACAGGAGGACTTGGTGTTAATGGTACAAAATACGAGAGGGAGCTGCATACGGATTGGACCGCTCACCACCTACCTTTAAACAATTGAGGAGTGGACATGAATTTCTTTGGGTATTATACCTGTTGTTACATAATTTCAATCTTTGAATATTAATTCCTTGTTTGAACAACTTCTGTTGTTGCGATCAGAAGTTTACCCCTTTTATGCATAAGAATTTGTCTGATCGTAACAAATTGGGGGCTCGTCCGGGATCCGAACCCAAGACCTCTCGCACCGAAAGCGGGTATCATACCCCTAGACCAACGTCATTTCAATTCTGCCAAAATGTCGTTGACAAACGTTTATCTCGCCACACTCAGAAACCTTTGTAAGTTCTCTCCCTTCGTTATATTATAGATATACATAACAATATCGAGACTGTTCATGTTGTTGCTGTTGTTGTCGAGATTCTTCTTGTTGTTACCGTTGTTGTTGCTGTTATGTCGTTAATATTGTTCTTGTCGATGTTGTTATCAGAGTTGTTGTTGCTGTGGTTATTATTGTTATTATTGTTGTTGTTGTGGTTATTATTGTTCTTGTCATTATTGTTGTTGTAGATATTGTTGTTGTTTTGCATGTTGTTTTCAACAGTTGTTGTTGGTGTTGCTGTTGTTGTTTTTCAAGATGGGGATGGAAAAGGATACAGAATTATCACTAATTAATTGCATTTGATTTTTTAATTGATATTCAGATAATTAGGCAACAAAAGAATTTTAAACAAAAATACAAATATAAAAAAAATAATAATACTGGAAAAAATAAATACAACGCAAATGAGAAAATGTAACATGGTGAAATTTAAACTGAAAATGTTTAAATTGTATAAACGAAATGTTAGAATTATTATTATGATTGTTGTTGTTGTTGTTGTTATGAAGGCGACAAGCTGTCGGATTCGTTAGCACGCTGGGCAAATTGCTTAGCGGCATTTCGTCCGTCCTTCCGTTCTGAGTTCAGATTCTGCCGAGATCGACTTTGCCTTTCATCCTTTCGGGTTCGATAAAATAAGTACCAGTTGAACACTGGGGTCGATGTAATCAACTAGTCCCCACCTCTCCCAAGGTGCCCTTGTGACAAAAATTTGAAATAATAATAATAATTATTATTATTATTAGCATGCCGGGCGAAATGCTGAGCGGTATTTCGTCTGGAGTTCAAATTCCGCCGGGGTCGACTTTACCTTTCATCCTTTCGGGGTCGATAAATTAAGCCCCAGTGAAACATTAGGCTCGATGTAATCGACTAGCACCCTCCCCACAAATTTGAGGCATTGTGCCTCCAGTTGAAATTATCATTATTATTATTATCATTATCATTATTATTATTATTATTATTATTGTTCGCTGCAAGATACTGAAGATGTTTTTTCGAAAAACGCTTTGTAAGTTATGCTTTATACTGTGTCATATCTGTACAAATATATGTTATTAATTTTTCTTATAAACTGACAATAAGAACACTGAGAACCTGTTGATAGGTTTTTGATGGCTATTTCTGCTCCGAAAGTGTCAGTATTTATTCATTTAATTATCCATTGCATTCAGGAAAAAAGACAAACACACACAAGATGGCGTCATCATCATCACTGTTATAATCGGCGTCAACAACCATGGAAGCCATCTTTCCCACCAGCCATCCCACAGAAAAAGACTCCGCCACCTCATATCACTCACTCCTAGCGACAACAATGGAAGCAGTCTGAGCAATGTGAAAGCTCGCGAAGCTTATGAAATTAGTTACAACAAAAACCGTAGCAGTGACAGGAATGCCGGTGGTCGAGGCGGCGGAAGCAGTAGTGATGGTGGCGGTGGAGAGAGCAAAGGCTGCGACACTAGCACAGGTGGTAGCAGTAACAAAAAGGGCAACAATAGCAGCAGTGGCAGTCGCAGTGATAGCAATACAGACGGCGGCAGCAGAGCTAACAACAGCAGAGGTGGAGAAGAAATTGAAGGCAGCAGTGGTTGTGGCAAGTAGCTACAACCCCACCACCACAACAAACAGCAACAGCAGCAATAGCAACAACAATAACAACGGCAATAAAGCCAACAACAACAACAACACTAACGAGAACAACAATACCAATATTACCAACAACAAGAACACGTTCGCAGCAGCAGCAGCAGCAGGTAAAACGAGACCTCACAACAAAGACGAAAAGTTGGCCCAAGCCTGGACGCTCATCAAGCCTGGACGCTCATCAAGCCTGGACGCTCATCAAGCCTGAACAAACCTGGGCCAACTTAACCATTTCAAAAGAGGCAACTGAAGTGAAGCAGTCGAGAAAAAACGGTTCATTTCAGATGCATCTCAGCAGAGACAAAGAAACCAGCAACAGTAGCAAGGGCAGATATTGAAGCTACGCTGAGATGTATCAGGGATGATACCGAGTACATAGCAGAAGACCATTTCGGTGTTTTTTAAGTCAGAAATCCTCGCTATGAAGCATCCAATGACCCCTTGCAAAACCAGTAAGGTCACTATGTACCCATCCCATATGTCCACCAGGACTTGACATGCGGTGGCTTCTGTGATGCGTAATCAAGCAAGGGTCAGATACTGTCCCGATAGAGTTGACAAAAACTGCCGGGGAGGACTGACCCGGGGTGGATCTGGAAATACTTCTGCAGATCAAACCCGAAAACTTCAAAAGAATCCCGGGCCACATCCGTCTCCAAAACGGGACGGTATCGCACGTGCAAAGGGTTGAGGGCCTCTACTGCTGCCTACGCCGGAACAAGGACCACAACCAACACCAACACCGGCAAAACCATTAGCAACAACAAACGAAACACTACCAAAGACATTAACCACATTAGGGGGAAAAGACGAAAGACTTCCCACTCCCCCACACCAATGAATACACACATAAATAGGAATATAAACATACACACAGACACAGACACACTTACAGCTACAGACCCCTTATCTTCCAGTAGTGAAGTTGCAGGAAAACAAAAGACCCCCAAAAACAAAAAAGACCATTTCTTCAATGCGAAACAGGAAGGTTGCATTGTCAGAGCTAAGACACGTGCTCTGAGAAACGAGAGGACCAAAGTTGTTCGATGGACCCGCGTGGTGGAGGTGCAGCGTGGTAACAAAACCACAATTCGGTCTTTGACGAACCAAGATGGACGTGAGCTGAGCGATTCCAGGCAGATGTGTGATGCCTTCTGCCAGAACTTTGGTCA
>NC_069006.1:10639636-10640605 GCF_001194135.2 Octopus bimaculoides | reverse complement strand
GATGTGATGAAAAGATGATTAAGATTCACGGCTCCACATCGACACAAATGACCCAAGAGGGCAACATAATCTCTTATGCAGCTAGACCCGTAATGGAGAAAGGCCGCTTGCCTTCTTGCTCCATCCGCAATCTTAAATGTTACATACACACATCCATGAGCTCTGTCCCCATCAAAGGAGGTTACATTTTCCCACACATCGACCTGGGCTCTCCCATCAATTCTCCCCCCCCTCCCCACCTCCACGACTTTTTGAAAAGCGTGTCACTTTCCCCATTACTCTTCCTTAGTTAATTCCTCAGTGAAGGAGATGCGTACATCTTCCACACTCTTTCTTTCGACAAGAGCTCTTCATCTCTCGCTACCTCTCTCTCTCTCTTCCTTTCTCTGTATGTATGGATGGATGGATGTCTCTCTATCTATCTATCTATATAAATATATGTACGTATATATATATACATAAATGTATATATATTTATGTACATATATATGTATGTATGTATGTATGTATGGTTACATATATATATGTATATATGTATGTATAAATATATGTGTGTGTGTATATATATATGCATGAATATATATATAAATATATATATGTGTGTGTGTGTGTGTGTGTGTGTGTGTGTGTGTGTGTGTGTGTGTGTGTGTAAAGGAAGAATTCACAAAAAACAACAGACGAAGACAGGTGATGTTGAAAACATAGATGTATTAGTATAATGCTCGGGAATTGAGAAAGTCTTTAACGTTTCGAGCCTACGCTCTTCCACAGAAAGGAACACAGAAAGAAACATGGAGAGAAACAAGGAGAGAAAAAAATGTGTAGTGGTCAGCGATCTATCATGTTGAATGTATATATATGTATATATATATATGTGTGTGTATATATATATACATATATATATATATACACACACACATATATATACATATATATATATGTGTGTGTGTGTGTGTGTGTGTGTGTGTG
>NC_069006.1:10638087-10639473 GCF_001194135.2 Octopus bimaculoides | reverse complement strand
ATATATATATATATATATATATATATATATATAGATAGATAGATAGATAGATAGAGAGATAGAGAGAGAGATATAGATATATATAAGCATGTACCTTGTCGTAGCGTATGCAGACGATACCGTGTATAGTGATATGTTGTGGCGCGTACAAGTCTACAAACTACAGTGTGTGTGTGCATGTGGAAAAAGGGAAAGAGAGAATGAGAAGTGGCATCTGTATCTGTATGCACACACATAGTCTCACACACACACACACACACACTACAATTCGCATTCAGGAGGTCCCACCGCGGATTCAATCCTACCATCTTGAATAAATTTCTTCTCCCACAGCTTCGGTTCAACCAAAACCTTACGAGCTACATTAGGACGATGGAAACTGTGTAGAAGCCCATGGATGGATTGTACGTATACTTCAAAGCGGTCCGGCCGTGTCACACACTATATTGCAATGATTCTACTTGAGAATTACGTTAACACTCCTCAAGTAGCGGATTAGTCAACCACTTAAACGTGGCTAAATCGAATCACGTAAGTTCAATTACTCAAACAGCTGCAAAACTTATCGTCGAAAGCGATGAAGATCCATATAGTCTTTTGGATCTATAAAACTACAGGTCACGGTGTGTATATTATAGATGCGATTATATTCAGTAGACATTAAACAGTACAACACTTCCCTCTGTACATATATATAAAAAATTATTGTTTGCTCAGCGAGTATCACACTTACTGATGTGTATATAATAAATATTTACAAACACATGGTCTACATTCCCCGTGTGTATATATATATATATATGTGTGTGTGTGTGTGTGTGTGTGTGTGTGTGTGTGTGAGAGAGAGAGAGAGAGAGAGAGAGAGAGAGAAAGGGAATGTGTGTATGTGTATGTATATATACGTGTGTGTATACATATACATATAAATATATATATATATACATATATGCGTGTGTGTGTTTGTGTAATACATACGCAGAGATGTATATATGCGTGTATGTACCTGCATGTATATTTATGGATGTGTATCTGTGTCTTTACATGTATTTATATGAACGTTTGCATATATATGTAATGTGTGTGTATGTCTACATATATGCATATATACACATGCATGTGCATATAAAATTATACATATATATATACATACATATACATATACACACATACTATATATATAAATATATATATGATATATATATATATAAATATATATATGATATATATATATATATATATATATATATACACTCATAGACTTGTACACACGCATGCTATATTGTGTGGCTGTGATATACGCCTGTTTCCCAGCCTCTGCATACATATTTATAAGACTGTGTTTGTGTGTTTGTGCGTGTGTGTGTGTGTGTGTGTGTATGTGTGTGT
>NC_069006.1:10636267-10637205 GCF_001194135.2 Octopus bimaculoides | reverse complement strand
CATGTATTTATATGAACGTTTGCATATATATGTAATGTGTGTGTATGTCTACATATATGCATATATACACATGCATGTGCATATAAAATTATACATATATATATACATACATATATATATATATATACATATATATTACAAATATGTTTATACAGAGAAAGGGAGATGAATGTATGTCTACCTGTGTGTGTGCGTATGTTTGTGTATGTAAGACAGAGCTACAGAAAGAGAGAGAGTGTGTGTGTGTGTATGTGTATGTGTATGTGGAAAAAGGGAAAGAGAGAATGAGAAGGGGCATCTGTGTCTATGTACACACATAACCAAATGCACACACACACACTACGCAAGTACACACCATACACCGTATATCTGTGTGTGTGTGTGTGCGTATACAAGCGTATATATGTGCATGTGCGTGTATTTATATTTGTGTGTATGCGCGCACATGTGCGTGTGTGTGTGTGTGTTTGTGTCTGTGTGTGTGTGTGTGTGTGTGTGTGTGTGTGTTTCAATTCAAACAGTCTATGCGTCTTTTGTAACTTTAACAAACAGTAATGATCCTCTCCTCAAATTCTCCCACAGTCACAAACACACACACACATGCGCGCGCGAGTATGAATATGTATATAGATAGATAGATAGATAGATAGATAGATAGATAGATAGATGTATATATAAATATATATATCTACATACATACATATATTCTTTTATTCTTTTATTCTTTTACTTGTTTCAGTCATTTGACTGCGGCCATGCTGGAGCACCGCCTTTTTAGTCGAGCAAATCGACTATAGGATTATTCTTTGTAAGCCTAGTACTTATTCTATCCGTCTCTTTTGCCGAACCGCTAAGTTACGGGGACATCAACACACCACCATCGGTTGTCAAGCGATGTTGGGGGGACAAACACAGACACACAAAAAATATACATATGT
>NC_069006.1:10633333-10634097 GCF_001194135.2 Octopus bimaculoides | reverse complement strand
TCTGGGGCATCGTCAGAGATGGAATCAACTGGCAGTCCCATAACATGGACATAACGGACGTCATGAAAACGCGGTTTCTATCTAACCTACGAATACTGCTCTGGGGCCATCATTTGGGGCCGAGGGCTATCTAATGCGCAGACATGTTTACGTCGGAGGTTTGTTTGTTTTTGGGGGGCGTGGGAAGGGGTTTGGTTAGTATCATGGTTCTTACTCGATTGTTTGGCTTCTCTATTTCCTAACACACGCTGGATATATACCTACAAAGATATGTGTGTATAATATATCTGTACATATTGAATATATATGTGTGTATGTTATATGTATACATACATATATGCATACACACAGGCATATGTGTACGTGCACACATATGTGCATACGTATACACACGCACATACGCACACGCACATATATGTACGGATATATAAGTACCTATCTATATATACAAGCATATATATATATAGAATATAGATACACACACGCACCTATGTATACACATGCGTATCAACATACACACACATACACACATGAATGTATAAATAGAGAGAGACTTGTACATACGTATATGTGCACAACACACACACACACACACATATATATACGTAAATGTATATATATATATATATATATGTGTGTGTGTGTGTAAATATATATATACACATATACAGACATATATCCTCTCACCCAAATACACAAATATACACACCACCACATCACAAACACACACACACACGGCAATTCAACAATTTTCTTTGTTTCTG
>NC_069006.1:10629859-10632658 GCF_001194135.2 Octopus bimaculoides | reverse complement strand
TGGTGGTGGTGGTGGTAGTGGCGTTGTTACTGCTGTTCTTGTTGTTACTAGTGATGGCGGTAGTGGTGTAGGTCCTGTTGATGTTATGGCTATTATCGTTAGAGGCTCTCTTTTTGTCCTTATTGCTTTTGTTGTTTGTGCTGTTGTTGCTACTGCTGTCGTTGTGGTGATTTTTGCTTTTCTTGTAGCAGTTGTTTCTTATGTTGTTGTTGCTGCTGCTGCTTTGGCAGCTGTTTTTGTTGTTGCTGTTGTTGTTGTTGCTTCTGTTGTTGTTGTTGTTGTTCTTCTTCTTCTTCTTCTTCTTCTTCTTCTTCTTCTTCTTCTTCTTCT
The DNA here is from genome assembly GCF_001194135.2 of Octopus bimaculoides. Taxonomy (NCBI): domain Eukaryota; kingdom Metazoa; phylum Mollusca; class Cephalopoda; order Octopoda; family Octopodidae; genus Octopus; species Octopus bimaculoides. Next base: position 10,632,328 of record NC_069006.1, on the reverse strand, counting down.
TCTTCTTCTTCTTGCTGTTGTTGCTGTTTAATTTCAGTGTCGATCTCAGACCTATGTTTAAAAAGGCTCCCACCGTGACTATCCCGTTATATTACTGCGATGTAACTACAAGGCACTAAAGGGACTGAATCGTAACGCTGGATAAAATGCGAAGGGAAAATCCGAAAAGGGTCTTTAAGGGGTCAACTTTAACTTTTGACCATCCGAAATCGATCCAGCGTTCAATCGAAAAATAAGTAAACAGATAGAATGATTGATATATAAATCGATAGATAGACAAATAGACATACAGACAAACAGATAGATAGATAGATAGATAGATAGATAGATAGATAGATAGATAGATAGATAGATAGATAGATAGGCGGACAGGCAGACAGGCAGGCAGATGGATAGATAGGTAGACAGATCGATACATACATACATACATACGTATTAACAGAAAGCTGAAGATAAGTGAAAAAGAGAATACCTATGCTGAACTATTGAGAAATTTGCTGTTACTCTATCCAGATTACAAGTTCAGGTTTAAACCTGTAATTATTATATATAAGACATCGCCTGCCTAAATACCAATCCTGGGAAATTAGGCTTCTCAAAACCAGAAAGGAGAAAGCTAATTCGAAGACCAGTCCATCTTCATCGTCATCTTCATCGTCATCTTCATCATCATCGACATCGTCGTCATCACTATCATCATGATCATTATTATCATCCGCATCATCACCATTATCATCATCTCCAACATCGTCGTCGTCCTCCTTCTCCTCACCTCGTCGTCGTCGTCGTCTTGATAATCATCATCATCGACAACGACACACTTAAATACAACAATCTACATCGAGCTGCTGGTGGCAAACACATAGATTGAAGTTCGGGTGTGGTGGGGTAGGGTTCCAAGTGGAGGGCCCGAATACTTATCCGAGTACGACTCTGCGTCCGCCCATCTCTGATCTCTGACGCAGAGAAGCTTCGCGATCATCTACGACCTCCTGTAGCTCTCCTAATCGGAACCTCACCCCAGGGAAGCTGCTTCTGGGGCATCGTCAGAGATGGAATCAACTGGCAGTCCCATAACATGGACATAACGGACGTCATGAAAACGCGGTTTCTATCTAACCTACGAATACTGCTCTGGGGCCATCATTTGGGGCCGAGGGCTATCTAATGCGCTGACTGGAACTGTAAAAATCTGTAAAACTTCCTGTAAAGTCTATCATTTAAGTATATCTGAGCATGTCTAGATATGCAACTATATGCATGAGAATACATATATAAATCAAAACATACAAATCTGCACATATACATACATACATCCAAAAAAATTTTTAATTCCAATGAAGGAGCCTTGGATCTAGGTTAGAACCCGGTTCTTTCTGTATTGACAAGAAATCTTGAAATAAACTGAACAATGACATACATACATAAATACCTACAAATCTGCATACATACATACATACATACATACATACATACATACAAAAATACCCTGTTGTTGATGTTGAAATTCCAATGAATTAGCCTTGGATCTAGGTGAGAAACCGGTTCTTTCTCCATTGGCAAGAAATCTTGAAATAAAACTGAACAATGACATACATACTCGTGCATAGAATTCATTGCGATTCGAAACGGAATCACTCTTACCTGGAGACTGGGTGACTGTTTTGTTACACATTCTCTGAACTGGACCGTAAATATGTTCTGGGTATGTAGCGTTCACCACCGATTCTAAAACAGGACAACCAGGAACGCCATTTTCTTTCAGACAGCTTTTGAAGGTTTCCAAAGATCTACAGTATATAAAAGAAGGTTTATGGGTGCGTCCGTGTATATGTATATATGTACGTTTATATCTATGTAAGTATGTATGTATGCATGTATGTATCCATGTATGTATGTATGTATGCATGCATGTATGTATGCATGTATGTATGTATGTATGTATGTATGTATGTATGTGTGTCTGTATGTATGAATGTGTGTATGTTTATATGCATATATGTATGTATGTATGTACAACATTATTCCGAAAGAAATCAAAGCAAAACATCCCACATCAACACGATCGTAGCCGTATGGTTAAGAAACTCACTTAGCAGCCACGTGTTTCGGGTTTCAGTCCCGCTGAACGACATCTTGCACAAGTGTCTTCTAGTATAACCCCAGGCTGACCATTCCTTGTGAGTAAATTTGGTAGACACACACACACACACACACACACACACACAAAGAATAAGTCCTGGGGTTGATTTATTCGACTAAAAGCAGTGCCCCAGCATGGCCGCAATCAAATGACTGAAAGAAGTAAAAGAATTTTATATAGAGATATAATTTACAGCTAAACATAGTAGCAAAAACGCCCTCTAACCACACTTTTCAGATTTAATAAAGGAAAGGGCACGAGATACTTTATCATAATTTTGCGTAACGTAAAAAGAAAGATTATGAAAATACTTACGAACAGTCAGT
>NC_069006.1:10628145-10629712 GCF_001194135.2 Octopus bimaculoides | reverse complement strand
GTGTAAAAAGATCAGAACATATATATATATATATATATATATATATATATAAGTGAATGAGGGGAAAGGAAGAAGCAGTAATGCGCTACATATGTTTCAAAAGCGTATGGGATCTTTATTATGTAACATTAAAACTGTTATATAATTTAACCAAACGTCTTGTCGCCAGGTAAAACTACTTAAGAAATCATTGTCCTTAATTTCAAGACTTATGCTTATGTCCCATTCAGAGTTCAAATCTCACCTAGGTCAACTACGCATTTTATCTTTCTTTGGCCAATCGAATGAAGATCGAGCCCCGAGCAATGGATCGATAGAAGCGTTAGATCATTGGAGGAAATGCTTTGCAGTATTCATTCCGTTTCTTCACTTCTGAGTTCAAATTCCGCCAAGGTCCATCGTGCATTTTAGTCCTCTTGGAATCGATAAATACCTCTACAACCATAACCAAAATCACCGCCATCACCTCCGCCACAACCACCTGCTGCTGCCATCACGTCAACCGCCACTATCCCAACTATCGCCATGACCACCACTACCACAAAATACACTACTACCACTGCCACAGCATAATTATGCAAATTATGGCTATAGCTGTCGGCTATTTTGTGTAATAACTATATTTTTACGTCAATGTGATAGTGACGTGGAAAGTAGAGGGTTGGGGGTTTCTTGCAGCAGCTCTTGATAACGACAATGATGATGATGATGATGATAAGAAGGAGGAGGAGGAGGGAATGGTGGTGGTAATGATGATGGAGGTGGTGATGATGATGGGGAAAGGGTGCATGATGATAGTGATGGTGGTGGTAATGGTGATGGTGTTGCTTATGTTGATGATGATGGTGATGAAGGAGATGATGTTGGCGAAGATGATGATGACGAGGAGGAAGAGGAGGAAGGTGGTGATGGTGATGACGACGATGATGGTGATAGTGGCGGTGGTGGCGGTGGTGGTGATGATGATCATGATCATGGTGGTGGTAATAAAGATGGTGAAGATGATGATGATGACGATGATTCTGGTAACTGTTGCTGCTGTTATTTCTGTTGGTGGTGATAACGTTGATGATATACATTACACCTCTGATATAGTGCTCTCTGTGTCCACCCCCATTTCTCACAACATCCCCCTCCTCCCTTATCACAATGGTATGCTGGTATGGTTAATTAATAGTATTATATAAGGACAGAAGGCGCCGAGCTGGCAGAATCGTTAGCACGCCGGACGAAATGCTTAGCGGTATTTCGTCTGTCTTTACGTTCGGAGTTCAAATTCTGCCGAGGTCGACTTTGCTTTTCATCCTTTCGGGGTCGATAAATTAAGTACCAGTTGCGTAATGAGTCGATCTAATCGACTGCCCCCACCTCCCCAAAACTTCTGAGCCTTGTACCTAAAGTAGAAAAGAATATAAGGATAGAAGGCGGTAAGTTGGTAGAGTCATTAGCATGCCGGACAAATTGCTTAGCTGCATTTCGTCCGTCTCTACGTTCTGAGTTCAAATTCTGCCGAGGTCGGCTTTGCCTTCGATTTTTTCGGGTTCGATAATATAAGTAACAGTTGAGT
>NC_069006.1:10623731-10626231 GCF_001194135.2 Octopus bimaculoides | reverse complement strand
ATATAAACAACTATAATCATATTTTTATATACATATATATATATATACACACACACAACTATAATTATTTATATATATATGTATGTATATATGTATGTATTATGTATGTGTGTATGTGTGTATGTGTGTGTATGTGTGTATGTATATATGTATGTATGTATGTGTGTATGTATGTATGTATGTATGTATGTATGTATGTGTATATGCAGTGCGGATATGCATATAGACAAAAGTTTAAACGTAAAGACTTGTCGACTCAATCAAGAAATTTTTAGTTTCAATTTAATGCACATAAATACATGCATGTTTACACACAAAGGAACAGGGACAGTAAAATCCAGGCGAATACCTTTCTAAGCTCTCTGTAGTAGTACCAGCACTATGCTAACTCCATCGACGATCGGTAACTGTTCTGAACTATATAGTCCAGCGATTATTATTGTACACCTATTCGGTTAGTAAATCCAAAGTTCGCTTTTGGAGATTTCAGAGTATAGTATAAAACACACAGAAAAGGAAATTAATATTTTTACTTTATAATTTGTAATCCATGATTCGCTTATCCACGTTTCAGATTATCTACTGTTGCGTAAATACAATGATTTGTTAATTCTGCATTCAAATCGATCGATAATTAATCGACGACAGTATTACAAGGAGCAGGAAAGTCAACAATGGCTTACGTTCCTCAGCGTGACTACACTACGAAGAATGTAGAACTACAAGGATATAACAGTAAGCCGTCCAAAGCTAGCAATGGCTGAAGGGAAGCATGGTTATTATAAAACTTGAAAGAGAAACGTTTGAGATACTATTGATATTTGATACTGCAAGACTTCTTGTAGTAGTAAACAGCTTTCTGCCGTCCCGAGTCAGGAATGGGTGAGAAGAAGTATAATCAATGAGGATAAAAGATAATCAATAAAGATAAAAGATAATCAATAAGGATAAAGGATAAAGCTTCTTCCTGGGTCACATAAACTCATAAGGCTGGTTTCCTTGATTCTGTGGCGGACTGGAGTAATGTGAAATGAAGTATTTTGCTCAAGAACACAACGCATCACCCTATCCAGGAATCGAAATCACAATGTTACGATCCTGAGTTCAACACCCTTACCACAAAGCCAAGCACTACCATAATTAATACAAAAGATACGTCAAACAAGCGGTAATAGAACATAGACAACCTCGGTTTACCAAATTTCCCACCATGGGTTATCAATAGTTCAATCAATTGTTCATTCGATTAGAATGCCAGTAAGTGGTTGAGTATTCCACGTACATAGGTATCTTTGATGTAATTCTATAGTGGAACCAGTGTGACACTGTGTTTGATAAGGCTGAAACATTGAATTAAAATGAAAGTTTATTTGGGAAACTTGCCCAACGTAACGACTATAGTTGTTTAAAGACGCTTACGATTTGTAGGACATTGCTGGGAAAGTAAGCAGGAAGTTATACTCAATCAAAGGGGCAAAAGCTCTCTCGGTCTCCATTTTCTTTACGTATACGGCGCCGAAGCGACGCCCCAGAATGGAAAGTCCGCTGATGAAACCAATTCACGGGGACAGAGTAGAGGAAGACCTGCTCAAACGTTCATCAATCATCTCTCAGACGACACAGACATGAATAAAGAACACTTGTTAATACCAATAGAAAATCGTGAAGTGTACAGAGACTTTGTCGGAAATGATGTTAACTGCATTCCATTGGACGGGTCGTCATGCAGTTTCCGGCTACCTAGTTTGCCTTGAAATGTTTGGGTCGACCCGATTATATAATAGATGACACTTGCTCGAGATACAATGCAGCGAAATCGAACCCAGGGTCTGGAAATTTCGAGAAGAATTTCTTAATGTTTCCTACATTCTCTGACCAGAACCAGAATGTATTCACACCATTGAAAAAGAAAAATGAATAATACTAGTGGAATATTCCAAAGAAAAAACAGCAGTACTATATAAATACTATAGGCCAGATATCGTTCTATGGAACAGGGAGCAAATGGCGTGCACTTTTGTAAAGAACAGCTGCCGGGCGGATGTGAACATCTGGTAAAAATAAAATTGGGGAAATGGAAAAGAATTAGGAAGAATTAATGAGAAGCAGTGTGTATATATCCAGGCTATAGGTTTTCATTTGTTCCAATTATTGTAGGTGCATTTGGATACGGAACAATAGATCTCGATAAAGACCTAGAAATGCTGGGATTCTCCACAAAAGAACAAAGCAAACTAATTCGTCTTCTCCGAATACAGTTGATTAATAGCACAAGGAAATTTTGGAAAAACATTCCAGGAAGTCTTCATGTGTGGCTCCTGGGATGAAAATAGGACCGCGTTCACGTATACATACGAAATGCACACGCATCCATAAACATAAACAGCTATGAAACACGCACACACACACATATACGCACATCTGCGCACATGTATATCTAAATATGTGCATATATATGTGTGTGTATATATATGTGTGTGTGTGTGTATATATATATATA
>NC_069006.1:10622808-10623313 GCF_001194135.2 Octopus bimaculoides | reverse complement strand
TAAATATGCACCATTTCTTTATTTTTGAATTTTAAATTCTTTCACGTTTTACCATTTTTTTCCCACTTTTCTACTTAGAATAGTTATCGATTTTAGTCAATACTTTCAGTTTATATATAAACACTGGATATATTTTGTATTGGTAATATTCAACGTATACACCCACTCACGGAATGCTATTGTGTCTGTACATGTTTATATTTATGCACGTATGTCTATATGTATGTATATATACATAAATATACATATATATGTATGTATATACGCATGCATGTGTAAGCATATATGTCTGTGTGTGTATGCTGTGTGTGTATGCTGTGTGTGTATGCTGTGTGTGTATGCTGTGTGTGTATGCTGTGTGTGTAATCATTATAGGAAGAGACAGACAAACAAACCGTCAGGCAGACAATCAGAAAGACAGGCAGACAGACAGACAGACAGACAGACAGATAAATAGATAAATGGTAAGTTGGTAGGTAACTAGTTAAACATATATAATATATAT
>NC_069006.1:10617443-10620452 GCF_001194135.2 Octopus bimaculoides | reverse complement strand
TAGATAGATAGATAGATAGATAGATAGATAGATAGATAGATAGATAGATAGATAGATAGATAGATAGTGTTGCTGAGTCCCCCTTCGGTCATGACTGACCATGAGATTGCACCTAGAAAGTTACCCTCCGAGGCACAAGTCCTGGCAAGGTTGTTTATGGAAGACCAGCAGTCGCCCATGCATACCAGCCTGAGACGTCGCAACTCATTTCTACAGCTGAGTGAACTGGAGCAACATGCAATAAAGTGTCTTGCTCAAGAACACAACACGCAGCCCGTTCCGGGATTCAAACTCACAACCTCACGATCGTAAGCTCGACGATCTAACCACTGAGCCATGCGCCTTCACTAGATAGATGTACATACGACTATATATATATATGTATGTATGTATGTATGTATGTATGTATGTATGTTTGTGTATATGTATTATGATCATGGCTTTTGCCTCATTACCATATCATGCAGAATGCTGGCTAGCGTAGAATTCCAAAAGCAAAAGGAGATCCATAAGACTTCATTTGATACCAAGAGGAGTACCAAACAACTCCAAGTTAAGATGCAGCAAGCTTGATGTCAGCCTCATTGGTTAAGTAATAAAAGTGATAATTTTAATGATGGCAGAAGTCCAATTGACATTACAATTCTTTCCATGAACGGACGATATTTGTTATTCGATATTTCATGCAAGGTTATTTGATACAAGCCATAATATATGGAGACATGTTATAATAAACTTGTAATGCCAATATGACTTCTCTTTTCCTCATCAATACTATTAATATACTAATTTGTTCCTTTTGTACGTACCTGGCGTGTGTGTCACACTTACTTCAAAGAAGTGAGTGACAAAGCAAGAGAGAGGATGACAGAGAGGATGACAGAGAGGAAGAAAGAGAGAAAGAGAGTGAGAGAGAGAGAGAGAGAGAGAAAGAGAGAGAGAGTGAGAGAGACAGTGAGTGGTAACGGCCTTCGTTTTGAGTTTTTAAATGTTTATCACATCGCAAGAAAAGTAGAAGCATAGAAACACACATTGTTAAATTAAAAGCGGAGGAGAAGAGGGACACAAAGGAGGTGAAAGAGAAAGGGAGAGAGACAGTAGATACATAGATCAAAAGAAAAGTTGATACATAGATACATAGACACAGCAAATATTAGATGTCACTTTCACTTTTCGTTACCACACGAGGATAAAATTAACTCGCAAGTTACTGAGTACTCCATAGACATACACATCGTTAACGTAGCTCTAAGGGAGATTCAGCCTCACACAGAATATGACAAGGCTGGCTCCCTTGAATTACTGCCACAACTCATTTTGGCCAGCTGAGTGGACTGGAGAAAGATAAACCTTCAAGTGGTTGGAAGAAAACGAAAAAAGGTCCTATATTGGGGCAGGAAACTCTTTTTAGTCGTTAGGGTCACTATGGATGTTAATCTGGTCCTAACAGCGGCATTCGTGTGTCTCATAGATCTGGAGGCCAAGACCCCAGTTAAATAACGATGCACAGGTTGACGTTATCAAACTGTGCGTGAGTCAAGGGCGAATACACGACGGAATAGCAATTATTTCATTTTACCTTTCACTGTTTATACTAAACACATGACATTTTTGCCTTACGATATGGAACATTTCCTTTTCTTTCACTTTTTTAAAAAATGGCACTCCGTTGGTTACGACGATGAGGTCCCTGTTTATCTAATCAACGAACAGTCTGCTCGTAAAATTAACGCGCAAGTGGCTGAGTACTCCACAGACATGCATACCATAAGGTACTTAGTTCTCAGGGAGATTCAGCCTCACACAGAATGTGACAAGGCTGGCCCCATTGAATTACAGCTACACCTCATTTTTGCCAGCTGAGTGGACTGCAGGAAGGTGAAGTAGAGTACCTTGCTGAAAAACACAGCGCGCCGCAGGAAATCGTACTCATGACTTTACGATCGTGGGCCGAATACTTCTAACCACTGAGCCACACACCTTCATTGTCTTAACCGTAGAGAAAAGGAGTGAAGTGACAGAGACAGAGAAAGGAAAGCCTCAGTCATTTACAATGACAGACTGAAATACGGTCGATCTTTTCTAGCTTCTTTACTTTTAACAATGAAGAACAGGGAAAGACATTTAGTAATGAATAGAGGGAAAGTCTTTCGGGTGTTTACGTTTTTATTCTGGGACTTCTAAAACGATCGAGTGTTAGTTGTCTCTTCTTCCCCCCGACCCCGGTACTTATTCGCCTTCTTTCATAGACCTTCATGTCTTTTAGCTGGTGGTGGGGAACCATGTTTTCCCTTTAGGCACGTTTAATGTTTTTTCTACAAACTGCAAACAAGCCTTCCTCCTTTCCTTTGTTTTTTCATACAAAACTAATGCAAATTTCGAACGAGGTATAGCTGCGAAAAGAGCCCAGAAAAATAAGGTAAATACCCCCCTACAAAATGGTGGGGGAGAAAAGTTGCCAAAGAAGTCTAACTGTATACTTTAAAGACCAAAGCCTTGTGAGTGAATTTGGTAGACGGAAACTGAAAGAAGCCTATTATATATATATACGGGGACGCAAACACACCAACACACCAATATATATACATATATATATATATATATATATATTGGTGCGTTGGTGTGTTTGCGTTCCCGTAACTTAGCTGTTCGGCATAAAAAGACTAATAGAATAACCACCAAGATTACAGGGAATAAGTCCAGGGGTCGATTTCTTCGACTAAAGGGCGGTACTCCAGCATGGCCGCCGTCAAATGACCGAAACAACCAAAAGAATAAAAGAATACCAGAAAAACGTTCCGTACCACAAAACCAAGATGGTATTTTGAATATGTTCGATGTATTTTAAGACTAAATAGAAATTCTGTTTACGTTTGCGTAACTGAGATATTTTGGTTGGATTATATAGTTATCGGTTTTACATGTCTTTCTATATTGTGTAATTGTTACAATATAAAAGCATTTCTCATGGCACCAGCACACAATTTACAGATGCTTACATTTTTTATA
>NC_069006.1:10617065-10617343 GCF_001194135.2 Octopus bimaculoides | reverse complement strand
GAAGGCTCTTCTAGAAGTGCTCTCATACACAAACCCTGAGTGCACTGCATCTTGCAGCAAAAATAGCTGCAAACAAATGCAATCTACAGCCTCACTGCATGTTCTCTTGTCATTTATTTTATTTCCTATGTATGCATGTCTACACATATATGTACGTGTGTGTGTGAGCGTGTATTTTTATATGCATGTATGCATGTTTGTACGTATATGCATACATATATATACATACATATATATGCATAAATATATACATACATATATATATATATATATATATA
>NC_069006.1:10611773-10614346 GCF_001194135.2 Octopus bimaculoides | reverse complement strand
TACTATGGGCATATGGCGTAGTGGTTAAGAGCGCGGGCTACTAACCCCAAGGTTCCGAGTTCGATTCACGGCAGCGACCTGATTAATAATAATAATAATAATATAATAATAATAATAATAATAGTAACATCGATAGGAATGAGAACCCAGGTTCGAAATTTCCCCAAGACACCTGACGAAGGCTGGAGGGTATATCAGCCGAAACGTTGTGTTAACAACAAACAAGATGAGGACGAATATCCGTCAAATGTAGATAATGTAAATAATGTAAATAATTCCTCATCTCTTAAATATAGAACTGCAAGATATATATATTTTTTAAATATCGTTTCTCTTTATAGGAATCGAAAAATAAAATAGAGGGCTGTAGAAGTGCTCAAGTATATGACCAATGCAAAAGACAAACTCAGTGATTAAAAAATAAACATTAGAACTGGGCAAAAACTTTCACCTCCATATAGTCACACCGTTGAACATAAATAAATACATATTCTTTTCTATTCTAGGCAAAAGGCCCGAAATTATGGGGGAGGGCGCCAGTCGATTAGATCGACCCCAGTACGCAACTGGTACTTAATTTATCGATCTCGAAAGGATGAAAAGCAAAGTCGACCGCGGCGGAATTTGAACTCATAACGTAAAGACCGAGCGAAATGCAGCTAAGCATTTCGGTCGGCGTGCTAACGTTTCTGCCAGCCCGCCGCCTCTTAAATAAATACATATTAAAATCGCAGCGGTGTGATTATATGGAGACGATCTGAAGCTGTTTGCCCAATTATGATGTTTATTTCTTAACCACAGAGTTTGTTTTTACAATCGATGAGCGTGGTGATCGGGATGGGACAAAGTAACCAACAAAACAAGCTGCAAGTGCAAGGAGAGGTCATTCCATCAATAGAGGAAAATCCTATTAAATGCCTTGGAAAGATGTTTGACAAGTCGCTCTCAGACAGAAGCAATGTCACCAACATTGTGAAACAATCAGAGTAGTGACTGATGCGGATTGATAGATCAGGGCTTCCAGGAAATTACATGGCATGGTTCTACCAACACGGATTGCTCCCAAGACTCATATGGTTGTTGACGCTGTATGGTATTCCGATGACAAGTGTGGAAAGGGTGGACAGGAAGGTAAATACCCCCGAAGATAGCTTGGTGTTCCTCCATGCTTCACTTCAATAGGTTTGTACATAAGATCGGGACAGCTACAACTTCCCCTGTCATCCGTAGTGGAGGAATTTAAAGTAGCAAAATGTAAAGTTGTAATCATGTACAGAGACTCTAAGGTCGAGCTTGTCAGACATGCAGGTATTACGACAAGGTCTCAGCGAATGTGGGTAGCTAGCACCGCTGTCGCTCAGGATGTAGGCATGCTGGAGCTACGCGACATCATTGGAGTTGCACGCAGGGGTTCTTCCTATTTCCAGCAATGGAAGAAAGCAGACATCAGGGAGAGGCGGGTTATGACCCAGGAAGCGGTGCGGTACCAGGAGGAAGAAAGAAAAGAATCAAAAGCTGTGGAGTTGGTATCTCAGGGTTCATGAACCTAAATGGGACCTCCCTAATCGGAAGCTCACATGGACTGACTTAAAGAGACTGGATCCTTTTCGCATCTCCTTCCTGCTGCGAGTGGCGTATGACTCACTCCCGACGCCAACGAACCTGCACAGATGGGGTTTGAGGGAAGACCAGCCGTGTAGACACTGTGGACTCTGGCACACGTCTTGGCAGGGTGCAGAATAACACTTTCTCGAGGCAGATGTAAGTGTGCCATGATAGGGTGCTTGCATCACTTGCAAGAAACATCATCACCAGGGGCAGGTAACAGCAGCAATTAAGTTCGTGAAAGAGGGAGAGGGGTCAGCAAAAACAATACACATGCATAGCTTATTGCAAGAATCTCAACCATAGAATATGAAAGTGGAGTTAGGGGAGAGTTTGCAGTTTTCTCAGGTTGTCCATACAACCCTGTGGCCAGATGTGGTCCTGTGGTCTGAAAAGGCCAAGAAAATTATTGCAATTGAACTCACAGTCCCGTTGGAAGAGGGGTGTGATGAGGCCCATGATATGAGAGCCTTTTGCAGGATTACAGGGAGAAAGGATGGCAGTTATGGCTTTTCCCAGTTGAGGTTGGCTGTAGGGGATTCCCTGCCCAGTCGACATGGAGGATTCTTACAACAATTGGAACGAGAGGTAAGGAGTGGGGAGAGGCAACTGAAAGAGCCTCTTGTTGGCTTTTGAGCAAGAGAGAAGAGTTAAGCTGGAAGCCAGGAAGAGATGAGGAGCAGTGACTTGGCCACCTCGGCTGACCCACCAACGGGAGGGTGTTACGGTTCAGGGTCGAAACACACGTTGAAAATTGGATACCGTCTGATGACATCAGTTCCTCCTGACCAAAGGTCCATTCATTTTGGTGAATGGAAAAGTACCTCCTTATAGTTGTTAGTAACACGCGCGCGCGCGCGCACACACACACACACACACATACACACACACACACACACACACAAGACATATATATGTAAAGACAAAAAGAAAACAAATATAAAACAACAAAAGTGAAAAGGTGTACA
>NC_069006.1:10610570-10611399 GCF_001194135.2 Octopus bimaculoides | reverse complement strand
CCCTATCCACCATTGCGGTGTTGAGTACTCATTGTCATCGTTCGACATTTACGTATATATATATATATATATATCAAAAGCTCGACATCAAAAGCTCTGCAGTAGGTTTCAAGATGAACTGCATGAAAACGAAGTTCATGCGGTCCGACAACGTACCAACAGGTCGAATGGTGGTCGGCAGTAATGAAATAGAGGAGGTAAAGGAATATGTCTACCTGGGACAGGAAGTGAATACGTGCCGACACATCGAAAAGGAAATCTCGCGGAGAATAAGGGCCGGATGGGAGGCTTTTAATAGCATGAAGGATGTGCTCAAGGGAAGGTTGGACAGGACCACCCGCGCCAACCTCATAAATAGCACAGTTCTACCTGCAATGTTACATGGTGGTGAAACATGGGCTACAACAAAGAGAGAAGAGCAGAAATTGGTAATGGCTGAAAGAGCCATGGAGAGGTCAATGCTTGGAATCTCGTTGAGAGAGGACATCAGTAGCGAGGTCATCAGACAGAAGTCCGGCGTGAGGGATGTCATCGTAGAATATACACGCAGCAAGTTTAGATGGGCTGGAAACGTCACCCGGCTCACCGATAATCGGTGGACCCGCTCAGTTGTCGAGTGGTACTCGCGCGAGCGGAAACGACAACTCAGAAGGCCTCCACGACAGTGGAGTTACGATTTTAGGAGGGCGATTGGGACCGCGTGGATGAGAAAGGTGCGATCCAGAGAGGTGTGGACAGCGTGCTGTGACAAGCGGTGGCAAATGGACGCCCGACGGACTGGTCGGTCAAAGTGATCAAGGTGATCAAGGTGATATATATATATATGTAT
>NC_069006.1:10607924-10609106 GCF_001194135.2 Octopus bimaculoides | reverse complement strand
AATGTCCTGTACCCAGATATGCACCTATACATACAGGTGGATGTCGGTATGCACATACCTGTACGTATATATGCATATACTCATTTACTATTTGTTTATATATATATATATATATATACGATGGGCTTTCAGTTTCCATCTACCAAACTCACTCACAAGGCTTTGGTCTGCTCGAGGCTACAGGAGAAGACACTTGCCCAAGGTGTGACGCAGTTTCTTGAAAATAGATATTTATCATGCGACTCCGGTTTCACGTCACTGCGATCAGCAGGCGAGAACGGGTACATACATATACATATATGCATGCGTACACATACGCGCATACTCACACACACACTTACATATTTAGATACGTATATTGATGTATACAAGCGTACGTACGTAAATACATTCGCACGCACGCACACACACACACACACACACATACATACATATATACATACATGTGTATATGTATGTATGTATGTATAAATATGATGAGATTAAAAGCCTCGTTACAATAGACTCTGGACAGAGAGACAGAGACAGTGGGGAAGAGAGGTTGTCATTGATTTCATTATATTGGACCTTATAAAATCACAGTATTGACCATACCATCAGATGACATTGTACAACGCTGTTCACAATGCGCTTCCAATTCTGTTTTCATTGCTCCATTCTTTTCCATTTTGATCCAAATCGTTTGACAAAATCGTCTTCCCATCATCGTCGTGGCCTTCCAAGTGGCCTTTTCTGCTCCATCGGGACACCACTTGAAAACTGCTCGGGCTCACCTGTTATCTGTGAGTCTTGCTTGAGAAAACATGTTGAGTAAATATTGGGATTCGAACCTGGAATCTCACAGCTATAGCTAATTACCAAGTAACATATTTTAATGAATGATGGTGAGAAGCGTAGGTGATTGGTGGTGATTGGTGTTGGTTATGGTTGTAGTGGTGGTCTGGTACTGCTTGTGGTAATGATGGTGATGCTGATGGTGGTGGGGTAGCGTTACTAGAGATGATAGGGTGCTTGTAGCTGTAGTGGTGATGATGGTGATGATGGTGATGATGGTGTTGGTGGTACTAGTAGCACTGATGGTAAGGGGGTGGTGGTTATCGTTGTAGTGGTGACGGCAGTACTGCTGCTGTTACTAGAGGTGGTGATGGTGGTGTTGTTGTTGTTGGTGGTGGTGGTGGTGGC
>NC_069006.1:10604534-10605588 GCF_001194135.2 Octopus bimaculoides | reverse complement strand
CGTGGAGCTTTAGGTGTTTTCGCTCAATAAGCACACACAACGCCCGGTCTGGGAATCGAAACTGCGATCCTCCGACGCGAGTCCGCTGCCCTAACCACTGGGCCATTGCGCCTCCACCCCGCCCTCTGTAGCCGTGGATTTTATGCCAACATTGACCTAATAAGCATCCTCAGGACCCACAAAAAGTAAAACTGGTCATTTGGACCTCTTCAAAGAGATGAAGGACAATAGCCATACGACTGCACTGGACTGGCATTCCGTCGGTTGCAACGATGATGGTTACAGTTGATCCGATCAACGGAACAGCCGGCTCGTGAAATGAACGCGCAAGTGGCTGAGTACTCCACAGACAGGCGTAGCCCTTAATGTATTTTTCAACAAAATTCAGTGTGACGCAGAATATGTTAAGGCTGGACCTTTTGAATTACAGATACAACTGATTTTTATCAGTCGAGGGAACTACAGCAACATGAGTAAAGTGTCTTGCTTAAGGATTCGAGCAACGCGAGTAAAGTGTCTTGCTCAGGGATTGGAGCAACATGAGTAAAGTGTCTTGCTCAGGGATTGGAGCAACATGAGTAAAGTGTCTTGTTCAAAGATTGGAGCAACGTGAGTAAAGTGTCTTGCTCAAGGATTCGAGCAACGTGAGTAAAGTGTCTTGCTCAGGGATTGGAGCAACGTGAGTAAAGTGTCTTGCTCAAGGATTCGAGCAACGCGAGTAAAGTGTCTTGTTCAAGGATTCAAGCAACGTGAGTAAAGTGTCTTGCTCAGGGATTGGAGCAACGTGAGTAAAGTGTCTTGTTCAAGGATTCGAGCAACGTGAGTAAAGTGTCTTGCTCAAGGATTGAAGCAACGTGAGTAAAGTGTCTTGTTCAAAGATTGGAGCAACGTGAGTAAAGTGTCTTGCATGCGTAGCCGGGAATCGAACTCATGACCTTATGATCGTCAACCGAACACCCTAACCACTAAGCCACGACTATGCACGTGCTGCTTGCCTAGCTAATCGGTACACAATCGACACAGTTTCTCAACTATCCGACGTTCGAATCCTACT
>NC_069006.1:10601384-10603123 GCF_001194135.2 Octopus bimaculoides | reverse complement strand
TGTCGTCTGTGTGCTCTGAGTTGAAATCCCACCGAGGTCTACTTAGTGTGTCATGCTTTCAAGAAATTGTACTTTTGTTTATCGGCACGAAAAAAAAAAACAAATAGAAAATGGAGGCAAACCTTGCCAGGATTTGAACTCAGAACGGAGGAAGCCGGAACAAATACGATAGGCAATTGATTCTTCTATCTTTTTTTTTCGTATTTTTTTCACTTTCTTTGTTGCTTTCTGGAAGAAATTCGCTGCAGCCAACCGTGGGAAGAGATGGAAATGATCTCGGTCGTCCATGACATGTCATTATGTCATGACGATGCGTCTGCCACTCCAGCAGCAATAAGAGGCCGAAGTCAAAGACAACGTGAAAATGTTCGCCGCCATCGCCATCATGGTCATCATCATCGTCGCCGCCATCGCCATCATGGTCATCATCATCATCATCGTTTCCGTATTCTTTTTTTTTTATATAATTAAACAGAAGAACAATAAAGACAAAAGCAAGTTACGTTTGAAATAGAAAGCGGAACCGGAAATACCTTTACGGCAAACAGACACAGCAAGACTTTCGATTTCTTTTGGTAGAGACATTCTAACAAGTTGTTTAGCGAAGGTACAACTGGTGGAGTTTTCAATGGCGCATTGGATTGTCTGATTAATTGCTCTGAAAAGCAAGAGACAGATATATCATTAATTATAATTATTAATTATAATTATTAAATGGTTTAAAATAAAGACACATATAATATATATAGGTGCAGTTATGGCTGCGTTAGTAAGAAGAATATGTCTGAACTATGTGGTCTTTGGGTTCACTTCCACTGTGTGGCAACTTAGACAGGCCTGACCAAAGACTTGTGAGTGGATTTGGTAGACAGAGACGGAAAGAAGCCTGTTGTATGTATAACAAATTGCCTTCTCAGAGAAATTCAGATGTTTTCGTCACTGATGTGTCCAAATCATGTCGTAACGCCGGTGTCCAGTGATCTTCTGACGTCATTTTGAGTTTAGTGTTTTTAACATAAGTCACTTAAGGTAAATTTAACTATTTCCTCTGTAGATTGAAAACAAATGTAAACAGCTTCAATCAATTTTCGAAATTTAATGGGTTCCATTCAGAACTGAGAACATAATTTGAACAATCTCGGAGAACATAATTTGAACAATCTCGGAGAAATAACAAGCCAATCTGTTTATATACTCAACAAATAAGGTAGTTACAAAAAACTGGAAGTTCTAATTTGCATACCATAAGCGCTTAACTAATTTGAATATCACAAGTGTTTAATATCAGCGGCCTGTCAACGGACGTCTCGGTCCACACGGTATCTGGATACGATGTAATACATGTCAACCCGCTTAGCAGATATACAAATATGGCAGCAGTAGCATTAGTAGTAGTAGTAGTAGTAGTAGTAGTAGTAGTAGTAGTAGTAGTAGTAGTAGTAGTAGTAGTAATGATGCTTTACAAGAGCCAAGCCAAATTCGACAAAGACAGAATGCTCACGGCGGGAACATCGCGCAAACCATGAGAAGTATCTCTAAACATCAGTTGTGTGTACAAATGAGCATCCGTGTCTATACGGCAAGATTTCTCCTTCATGTCATGCAAAATGTTAGAAATATAAAAAGACGGTACTACGAGTGTATATTAACCACAAATATGTATACCACACTGTAGCAGATTCAGTTCGATGCATATATATATATATATATATATATATATATATATATATATATATATA
>NC_069006.1:10599186-10600216 GCF_001194135.2 Octopus bimaculoides | reverse complement strand
TATATATATATATATATATATGTAGACACATGTATACACATACATAGGTACATATATGTAAATACACCTCACTCTACATATACATTCATACATATTACACATATATATATCATAAATATATCTAAACTTATATATGTGTGTGTATGTATATGTGTGTGTATATATATATATGTATATATGTATATATGTATGAATGTATGTATATATAAGTGTATATATGTATGAATGTATGTATATATAAGTGTATATACGTATAGGTACATGTATATACGTAGGTATACAGGTGTAAATAAGTGAAAGAACTTCTCAACTTCAAATAAATTAAATTTTATTCACTACGTCTCTCTCTACAATTTATATGTATGTTTGTATATATGTATGTATAGTATCTGCATAAGTATGTTTGTATGCATATAAATATAGATATATGTGTGTGTGTGTGTGTGAGCGTGTGTGTGTGAGCGTGTGTGAGTATAAACATATATATATATATTTATGTGTATTTTTATCTAAATATATATATGTGTGTGTGTGTGTGTGTGTGCATGTATATATATATATATATATATATAATCATAACTATACGGTGGTGCTCCAGCATGACCGCAGCCACTTAGCTGAAACACATAGATAAATAAATAAATAAATAAATACACATTCACAAAAACATACAAACACATGTCTGTGTGTTTGTATATGCGTGTATGTTTGTGAGGTGGCCGCTGTTTGTGTGTGTGTATACGTGCGTGTGTCTGTGTGTATACGCGTGTGTGTGTGTGTGTGTGTGTGTGTGTGTATGTATGTGTATGTGCGTGTGTGTATGTGTGTGTGAACCTACATACCTGAATATGCCGTAATTAAAGGGGAATCCGCAGAAACGATGCAATTTGGTATATATACACTGCATCACAAATATACATAGATATATATTTGCATACGTAGATACATAACGCTCACACGCACATACACACATACTCACACCTGCATGTGTATATGTTTATATACATATATATATATATATATATATATA
>NC_069006.1:10593186-10598247 GCF_001194135.2 Octopus bimaculoides | reverse complement strand
TATATATATATATATATGTATGTATGTATATATTACTATTGTATCGATATTATTTTCCTCGTCAGTTCATTCGTATCGCCATTCGGTCTGCTCCTATGACCGATCAATTGCCGTTAGTGACGTTGCTGTTGTTATTATTTATTTAGTTATTTATTTACATATTTATTTATTTCTGTATTTACTTATTCATTCGTTTTTGTGTGTTTCTTGTTCAGTGAAATGGTTCGTGTTTTGCGATCTATATTCCTGTCATCTGATTTTCTCATCAATGTAGTCCTTTAGCCGTGTCTCTTCTTTTTGTTCTATGCACATATAATAGATAGATAGATAGATAGATAGATAGATAGATAGATAGATAGATAGATAGATAGATAGATATAAAAGTGGAACAAAAACGCAATACAGGATAATAAAACATTCGGACAGATAGACGATACAAAGCGGGATAACAACTAGAAGAACAAACAAGAAAAGATGGGTCATTCGTGGCCTTCTTTCCTCAGTCAAGTATCAGAAATCACGACCGTTTCATCCGGACTGTTGCCATAGTATCGAAGTTAAAGCACGCAGAGTGAAGCTGCTGGGCAAAAATTGACTTTGAGCTCCGCTGTGCAAGTTTTAACGTTCTCGCTCACTTCCGCTGTTTACAACAGTGCTTAGAAGGAATGTGTGTAGCTTGTGATAGCCACATTGACCCTGAATCTACATCAAATTTTTGCCAAAAGCTTGGCGATCCCTGCTCACAGGCCTACACAAAGTTGCAGAAAGAGTATGGAGAGGAGTATATGAACCGAAAAAATGTTGGTATTGACAAACATTCTGGGAGACCTGCAACTAGCACAACTGAGAAAAACATCGCAGATATCCGTGCAGCTGTGAGGGTAAATCATCGAATTATCATCCGTGAATTGTCAGAGGATGTGCAGATTAGTTACAGTTCAGTTCAGTTCATTATCACTAAAGATTTGGGTATGAGATGTGTGTCTGCCAAGTTTGTGCCAAAACTGCTTTCAGCTGTCCAAAAAGACACTCGGGTCTAAGTTGCACAAGATCTCCTTCCTTTATTGTATCGAGAATGATGAAAACTTTTTGAAAACTTCGCATAGGCCCCTGAGCAGGTATCACCAAGCTTTTGGCAAAATTTGATGCAGATTCTCTGCTCAACTTTGTCAAGGTCAATACTACGATCACACGTTACACACGTTCATTCCAAGCACTGCTGTAAAAAGCGGAAGTAAACTAGAACGTTAAAACTTAGTGCGTATGCACAACAGAGCTCAAGGTCAATCTGTACCAAGCGACTTTACTCTGTGTGATATAGCTTTGTTACTATGGCAACAGTCCGGATACTTATTGATCAAACCACGTATATATACGTATATATATGTATATATATATGTATGTATATATACCTACATCTTAATATATAAGTAAATATATACATATATGTATGTGTATGTGTGTATGTATATATATATTCATATAGATATGTATGCATAAATATTTATATACATATGTTAATATATACATATATATATAAATGAGTAATCTTGCGACGGACCGGCATCCCGTCCAAGTGGGGGAACATATACACCATTGAAACCAGGAAACTGGACCTTATGAGTCAGCATGACTTGAATAGGTATGCATACATACATACAATATATATATATATATGTGTGTGTGTGTGTGTGTGTGTGTGTGTGTGTGTGTGTCTGTCTGTCTGTATACACACACATATATATATGTATGTCTTTATGCATGTATGTATGTATGTATACCTGCTCGAGTCATGCTGACTCATAAGGTCCGGTTTCTTGGTTTCAATGGTGTATATGTACCCCCATTTGGCCGGGAAGCCAGTCCGTCGCGGGATTACTCATTTTTGCCAGCCGAGTGGACTGGTGCAACATAAAATGAAGGGATTTTTGTTCAAGAACAGAACACGTTGCCCAGTCCACCCTAACTGCGAAGCCACGTGCTTCCACATGTGTGTATGTATATATGTATATATGTATATATGTATGTATGCATGTATGTCACTTTTGTGTCCCCACCACCTCTTAACAGCTGTTAGTTTGTTTATGTTCCCTTCTCTTGGCGTTGAGCCAAAAAATGAAGCAATAGAATACGAGTACTCATACACATGCACACACACACACGTACTGCGTACGTGTGTTCGTACGTACATACATGCATGCGTGCATACATACATATATACATATATACATGCATACATACATCCATACAAGCATACATGCATACATACATCCATAATACATGCATACATATATACATACATGCATACATACATACATACACACATACATTCATACATACATATATGCATACATGCACACATATATATATACATACATACATACGTACATACATACATATATACATACATGCACACATACATACGTACATACATATATGCATACATACATACATATATACATGCATACATACATACACACACACATACATATACTTTGCACTACGTGTAGACCATCGAACTCTTGGTTCAGAGTATATCTCTCTAATATTTGTATTCCAAACCAAACTTGCTCTTTCGAAGATGTCTCTTAATGAACATAATATCACCACTAGATGGTGCTGCTTAGCCAGGTGTATAGCGGCTGGGTGTCTATACTAAATTCTGTCCTTCCATTGCACTGCCTAAATTAGTGTCAAGCAGAAATGTTTCCAGAGTCCCAAACCGCAACTCACTGGCTAGAGCTTGATTCCGAATTATTGTATTCAGAAATAAAAATATCTAAACGCAACCAGATTTTGTCAGGGATTGATAACGTCAGTAAGTAACTTGCCATTCAGATCCTTGGTAGAAACAGTGAGAACTTTGCTAAACTTAAGATCAATTCAAATATGTTTAGGACATATATGATCAGTAAAAAAAAAAAGCCGTTATCACTGAACTTTGCCATGGAGAAAACTTCTTGCTTCAGGCGAATGGCGTTAAAAACACTAAAGTCAGTTCATATTGAATGATAGCCACATTTTGAGCTTCCTATGCTCTCTTCAGTTCCAGATACCAAGTGGAGCAACTCTAAACTGACTGGAAATCCTAGTTTCCTTATAGAACTTCAATAAAAAGAACACAGTGAACGCGCGCTTCGGGTGCCAGGCCAGAACAAAATACGGGCGGCACGCGAAGCAGTGGTGTAAAATAAGCAAACTTTAAATCAGGTCAAATATGTTTAGGACTTATTTGACCAGTAAAAAGGTAACTTCATGGCGTCTACCAGCCTATAGAGGCACTCTGGGCTGATACTGGTGCCTTAACACATTTTGTCTTGAGCGAGAATTTTTCTTCATTGCATTTCTCATTGAAATTGTCTTTCTAAAGGTCAATTATGTCCCAAACATATTTGCACTTATCTAAAATTTGTTCAATTCGCAACGCTACGCGTTCCACCCATATATGAAAAAATTGTTTCTCTGATGTTAGTAACTGGGCTGATTAGCGAAAACACAGTAGACCTAGTGGATGTTTAATTCATTAGAAACGCTGTTGTTGTAAACAACTTAAACAATTTGGGAATAAGCAACATATGGGAATGTCATTAATGATTTTGTCTTTGGCATCGTTTCTTTGACTGCCTGAAGGCATGTGTATATACATATATATAATAATATATAATAATATATATGCATATATACATACGTATATGTGCATATATACATATATACATATGCATGTGTAGGCACAGTACGTCACAGAACGTAAACAACAGAAAATACGAAAATATGGAATACGAAATACGAATACATGGAATATGAACTTTTTTGCGAACAACGAAGGAAACAAATGGAAAACAAGACAAGAAACATAACGAGCGACCCTTCATCAGTTGTCGGCTGTTTTTCTAATACGTATTTTGAGCGTTTCACGACAAGATATGCCTTCGATAAAACAGCTGCTCCCGCAAAGCAAATTAAATAAAATTTGGGATTTTGCGGAGGGTCAAAATTGGTAACAAATACAGAACAATGAAAACAAACAGGAAGGGCTGTTAAGCCTAAACGAAGTGAGGTAGCGAACGCGAAGAAGCAAGCTTGGACAGGAGGCAGACAAGAATACGTTTGATTGGTCCAGCTGTATCAAGAGGAAAGAAAGAAACACAAGTCAAGGAAAGAAAGAAAGATGGCCGATGGTCATGTGGGAGCCACGGGAGAGCAAAGGAGGAAGAGTCAGGGAGAGAGAGAGAGTGACATACAGAGAACGGCGAAGGGGAGAGAAAAAAGTTAGAGAAAGGATAAGAGAGAAACAAACGAGAGGGGGAGAAGGAGAGATAAAAAGAATTAGAGAGAAGAGAGAAAACTAAAGAGTGAAAGAATAATAGAGAAATAGAAAAGAGAAACGAAAGAGTTATAGAATAATAGAATAAAATAGAATAGAATAGAATAGAATAAAAGTGTCGCATCAGAATTATTAAGATAAAACTTACTTGGAAATAGATGCGTGGCGTTCAATCATATATTCTTTTACTCTTTTACTTGTTTCAGTCATTTGACTGCGGCCATACTGGAACACCGCCTTTAGTCGAGAAAATCGACCCCGGGACTTATTCTTTGTAAGCCTAGTACTTATTCTATTGGTCTTTTTTGCCGAACCGCTAAGTTACGGTGACATATACACTCCAACACCGCTTGTCAAGCAATGCTAGGGGGACAAACACAGACACACATACATACACACACAGATATATATAGATACACAAATATACGACGGGCCTCTTTCACTATCCATCTATCAAATCCACTCACAAGACACTTGCCCAAGATGCCACGCAGTGGGATTGAACCCGGAACCATGTGGTTGGTAAGCAAGCTACTTACCACACAGCCACTAAATAACATATATATGCATATATATATATACGTATATGTACATACATATATACGTATATACATATGCCTATGTGGGCACAGGACGTCACAGAACGAAAACAATATAAAATACGAAAATATAGAATACGAATGCATCATGGAATACACACACACACACACACACACATATATATATATATATACATA
>NC_069006.1:10585459-10587126 GCF_001194135.2 Octopus bimaculoides | reverse complement strand
TGTGTGTGTGTGTGTGTGTGAAGGACTCTCTCGTCGGAAGAGGTGTAGGTGTTCAGCCTTGCCGTACAACCCTGCACAAATGATTTGTTTATAGAGATCCAATGTATGTGTCGTACAGGAGTTCACTCCCTCCATCAAATCAACGTTGCCTGAACAGTTACTCTGTCTACCACGCGTCAGGTGTCGAAGAATAAGTCCTGGGTTCGATTTGTTCGACTAAAGGCGGTGCTCCAGCATGGCCGCAGTTAGATGACTGAAACGTGTAAAAGAGTAAAAAAGATAGATAGATAGATAGATAGATAGATAGATAGATAGATAGATAGATAGATAGATAGGTAGGTTGGTTGGTAAGGTAGACAGATCAGACGGTGAGCTGGCAGAAACGTTAGCACGCAGGGCAAAATGCTTAGCGGTATTTCATCTGCTGCTACGTTCTGTGTTCAAATTCTGCCGAGGTCGACTTTTCCTTTCATCCTTTCGGGGTCGATTAAATAAGTACCAGTTACGCACTGGGGTCGATAGAATCGACTTAATCCGTTGGTCTGTCCTTGTTTGTACCCTCTGTGTGTAGCGCCTTGTGGGCAGTAAAGAAATAAGGTAGACAGATACACAGGCAAGCAGGCAGACAGACTGACAGACAGATAGATTGATAGATAGATAGATAGATAGATAGATAGATAGATAGATAGATAGATAGATAGATAGATGTGTACGTGTGTGCTTTTGCGTTTGTGTGTCACCCTTAATCCTTTACCGCTTGACAACCGGTGTTGGTTTGTTGCTGTAATTCGAGATGATCTGATGCGGAAGCAACAACAACAACATTTACAAGCATACCCTCTTTTATCTTCTTTTACTTATTTCAGTCATTGGACTACGGCCATGCTGGGGCACCACCTTGAAGGGTTTTATGTCGAACAAATCGATCCCAGTACATACTTTTCCTTTTTATGTCCGGTGGGTTTTCTATCGGGAACTTCTGCCGAACTGCTAAATTAAAGCAGACATAAACAAACCGACACCAGTTGTGAATCCTTAAGGTGAACAAACTCAACGACAAAACCATATATATATACACGACGGGCTTCTACCTTGTTTCCGTTTACGAAATTCAATCGTAACATACTGATCGGCCCGGGACTACTGTAGAAGGCAGCTGCCCAAGGTGCTACGCAGTGGGACCGAACCTGAAACCACGTGGCTGCAAATATATTGTGACAATACAAGGGAAGCAAAAGCGGCGAATTTGGCAGAAACGTTAGCACTCCGGGTGAAATGCTTAGCGGTATTTCGTCTGTCTTTACATTCTGAGTTCAAATTCCGCCGAGGTCGACTTTGCCTTTCATCCTTTCGGGATCGATAAATTAAGTACCAGTTGCGTACTGGGGTCGATCTAATCGATTGGCCCCCTCCCCAAAAATTTCGGGCCTTGTGCCTGGAGTAGAAAAGAATACAGAGAAACCAAAATACGTACCGACAAAATATTCCAAACGTAGCCGAAATATTTGGGTTGGTTACAATATCATGGCTGCATCGCGTTACGTTGATCACTCTCTCCAGAAAATTCGGACACACTGCACAAAGTATACAATTGTAGATAAATAGATAGGTAGATAGATAGATATGAGAGAGAGAGAGAGAGAGGGAGAGAGAGAGAGAGAGAGAGA
>NC_069006.1:10580382-10582691 GCF_001194135.2 Octopus bimaculoides | reverse complement strand
ATAGATAGATAGATAGATAGATAGATAGATAGATAGATACACACACATATAAGACAGAGAGGGAGAGAGAGAAACTGAAGAAATTCATGTAAAAATCGAACAAGCGACTCAAAAACAAAACAAAAATTTAAAAAAGACAAAAGAATCGAACCCGAATCACAAAGACTCTGTATTTCGTGGTTTGATGAATTCCAGCTGATCTTGGAAATGGAAGTGGTAAGTTGGCAGTGTGTTGCGCTCTGCTGGAGACATCTGGTGAAGTTATTCGACTCTACCGCACGCCTAGTGGAAAATCAGTGAACAGAACAATGTATCAGACGAATTATGGTGTCACAAGATGTCATATTCACACTATTCAATAACTAACAATTGTCTAACTTATTTTATTATCTTTTAGTTTTTATTTGTTTCAGCCATTGAACTACGGCCATGTTGGAGCACCGCCTTCATTGGTTTTAGTCGCCCGAATCCTTCCCTGCACTTAGGGTTTTTTGTTTTATTTTGTTTTTTTAAAGTTTGGCACTTATTCTATCAGTCTCTTTTTGACGAAGCGCCCGTTACGGAGACGTAAGCAAACCTATGCCAGTTATCAAGCGGTAGCTGTCGGTGACAGACACAAAGTCACACACAGACAAACATACACAGACACACACACACACAAACACACATACACACACGCACACAAACACACATACACACACACAGACACACACACACACACACACACACACACACACACACACATATATATATATATATATATAAATTTAGTAAATGGAGTAAAACGCATATGTTAACTGCATACTTTTATTTCCAACATATGTTTCGAAGATTACAAATTATACCTTCCATAAGAATAGGTGATGTTGATAAGAATGTAATCTTCTCTTCAGGGAAATGCATGGGAACCAGCTTATATATATATATATACAGGGTTGGCCAAAAGTCACCTGACAGTAAATCACAATGCCATAAATACTATCTGTAATTCTGTATTGACTCGAATGGAAAAATGTGTCGCTCAAGGACTTCAGTTTGAACAATTTTCATGATGTTTCATATTTAGATGCTTTTATTAAATTCATTCAGTTGTTAAACATAAACAAATAAATCTTGGAATTAAATGGTTTTGATTTACTGTCAGGTGATTTTTGGTCAACCCTGTACATAGTTAGAAAGAGATATATAGATAGAAAGAGATAGATAGATAGATAGATAGATAGATAGATAGATAGATATATAGATAGATAGATAGATACACGATGGTCTTCCACACAGTTTCTGTCTACCAAATTCACTCATAAGGCACATTGATTGACCCGAGGCTATAGTATAAGATAATCGATAAAGGCGCCTCTCGGTGAGACTGAAAATAGTAGCTGCAAGCGAGCTTCTCAACCACGTAATATAAATTATGTTAACATTTGTTATTGAGTGTATGGAAATGCTGATTAGAAATAATAGTGCAGCAGTGAAATGGAGAATACATTAGTCAATAACTTAGTGTGCTGTAATTTTGAAATCATGTTTCGGTTTAGTGATGAACTCATCAGTGAAACATGGACTTTACCGTACATGCTGAAGCTGAAGTAGAATAGAGTAAATGAAACTAAAATAAATTACAAGAGTCTTGATGAGTTTGTCGTCGGCAAATGTAGTTAACTGGAAAGGAAATAGCTCAGGGTAACCACCTGCTTGAAAAACAAGTCATGTCAGCGATAGGATATTTTAAATGGAAATAACTTTCACTTACATGCATAGCGTTCCGGTGTCGACAGCTTCTGCTGATTGGCTGAGAGAATCTGCTTTCACGTGTAAGAGGTTTGCGCATCGCTGGGCGGCGGATAAATCACAGCCCCTCTCCTGGGATGATGAGTATCCTGGGTGTTTTGAAAGAAATTAGCGAGATAAAAATGTCGATGTTGCTGTTGCTGTTGTTGGTGGTGTTGTTGTTGTTACTGTTGTTTATCTCTGAGCCAGTTCTGACACAGCACACCTATTACAATGTTTGTTTGTTTGTTTGTTTGTTTTTTTAATTTTTAGACCAAGTGTCTTCTGTACCATTCCAAATTGAACTGACCGACTGCATGGTTATACCATAAAAAAAGTGTAGTAGCAATTCAGGCAAAAGACTTCTCGAAATAATAATGAATAAACTGATGATGATGATGATGATGATGATGATGATGGTGATGATGATGATGATGATGATGATGATGATGATGATGATGATTACGATGATGATGGTGATGATGATGATGATGATGAAGATGATGATGATGATGATGATGATGATGATGATGATGATT
>NC_069006.1:10577364-10578949 GCF_001194135.2 Octopus bimaculoides | reverse complement strand
TATATATATATATATGAATGTATATGTATATATGATACATACAGATGTGCTTCTTTCAGTTTCTGTCTCCCAAATCCACTCACAAGGCTTTGGTCGGGCTGAGGCTATAATAGAAAACAGTTACCCAAGGTGCCACGCAGTGGGGCTGAACCCGGCCGGAACCGTGAGGCTGGTAAGCAAGCTACTTGCCACACAGCCACACATTGTTTTAAATCAATCATGCATTGCCTCAAAGATCTGAGATTTCAATGACGTGATTTTATATTTTTAGAATGACATTGTAGGGTTAGAGTGAGAGACCAAATGTAGCCAGTTTCACCATAAAACAGGTAGAATATTTGAGCTGGACTTGACTGGTTTAAGCGTTTAGCATTTAGCATTTAGATTACTCTGTCAAATGTATTGAATTATTCATGCATTATTACCTCGAGGCTTTGAGATTGCAATGACTTGATGGTTTATTTTCAGAATGACATTGTATGGTAGGTATGAGAGGCCAGATCTAACCAGTTTGAACATAAAACAGCTAAAATAATTGGACCGCCCGGATACAGCTGGTTTAATCTCCTATCACTCAGATTAACTCAATGAAACGTGGTGCATATTTACCATGGATTATCTCGTAGCCAAGAAATTTTGATGATAAGATTGCTTATTTTCAGAATGACATTTTAGGTCAGGTGTGAGAGGCCAGACCCGACTGGTCTGAACATAAAACAGGTATTTGGGATAGATTTGGCTAATTTAATCCTTTTGCATTCAGATTATACTGTCAAATGTAATACTTATTTATTCACATTTGAAATTAATCATGCATTATCTCGTAGCTAAGACATCTTGATGGTGTGATTGTTAATTTTCAGAATGACATTGTAGGTTAGGTGTGAAAGGCCAGATCCGACTGGCTTGAAGATAAAACTGGTAGACTATTTGGGCTGGTTATGGCACATGTAAATTCTGAAGAGTTAAGCTAATATTTCTAGCAAGCGGAGCGGCCACGTTACAGGCTCCTTCGCTGCCTCGACAGAAAGAATGTTCTGTCTGTGTGTCGATGCCAACATATTGGCAATCCAGCCGTACTTTCGTCTCTTCAAAAATTCCTGATTAACTCTAATTGTTGTCAGCTCCGATGAAGGGTTAGGTGGTAGACAGACGGATGAACGGGTATATTGTGGTGGTGGTGGTGAGAAGACGGGGGAGGAGAAAGGTTGATGAAGCAGGGAGGAGAATGGAGCTGTGGGGGAGGAGCGGAGTGGGTTGTGGTAGTCGGGTGGCTCGGTGGATTAGGAAGATTAGTTGATTCGGTTACTTCGTTAGTCAGTTGATTTGTGGGGAGTTCTTCTATACACATTGGATGCCATTCCATTTATCATTCCTACCCCCTCCCTCCACCCCTACCTTCCAATACCCCGACCACTTCCATCAGCCACATCCTCCTACTCTCTGTCCCTCTCTCTCTCTTACCCTCCCTTTATACACACACATACACACACACACACACACACACACATATATATATATATATATACATACACACATACACACATAAACATACATGCATATATATATATATATATATATATAT
>NC_069006.1:10575704-10576606 GCF_001194135.2 Octopus bimaculoides | reverse complement strand
ACCACCACCACCATCATCATCACCACCATCACCACCATCATCATCACTGTCATCACCACTTTACGCTTCTCGTTTCCTTCCTTTCTCTCTTACTGTGACACTGTGTTACCGTGTGTGTGTATGTGTGTGTATGTGTGTGTGTGTGTGTGTGTGTGTGTGTGTGTGTGTTATGCCCGTGATCGTGAAAGTCTCGGGTTCAATTCCTAGACTGAGCAACGCATTGTGTCCTTGAGCAAGGTATTTCATTTCACCTTGCGCCAGTCGGCTCAGCTAAAAATTAACACCAACCGAGTTCTTGTCCAGCTCCTCTCACTCTCTCTTTCTCTCTCTCTCATTCACTCTCTCTCTGTCTCTCTCTTTCTCTCTCTCTCTCCATCTTTCTCTCACTCTCTCTCACTGTTTCTCATTCCCCTTTCTCCTTGTCTCTCTTTCTCTTCTTCACTCTCTCTCTCTATTTATCTTTCCCCTCTCTGTCTCTCTCCTTTTCTCTCTCTCCTTCACTCTCTCTCTATTTCATTCTCTTTCTTTCTCTCTCTCTCTCTCCCACTTTCTCTCGATTCACTCTTTCCTTCACTCTCTCTCCATTTTATTCTGTCTCTCTTTCTCTTTCTCTCTCTTTCTTCTTCAGTGCCTTTCTTTCTCTCACTCTCTGTCTGTTTCTCTCTCTCCTACTCTCTCTCTTTATTTATCTTTCCCCTCTCTGTCTCTCTCTCTCACTTTCTCTCTCTCTATTCACTCTCCCTTTTCATTCTCTCTCTCTGTCTCTCTCTCTCTCTCTCTCTCTCTCTCTCTCTCTCTCTCTCTCTCTCTCTCTCCTTCTATGTACCACAGGGTCAACGGTGAAGAAGCCGAGAGGGTCAAAGACGTAGCTAGAACGTTTGACACCCGTGGCATTTCTTTAC
>NC_069006.1:10573461-10574792 GCF_001194135.2 Octopus bimaculoides | reverse complement strand
GAGAAAAACATCGCAGATGTGCGTACAGCTGCGAGGGGAAATCATCGAATCACCATCCATGAATTATCAGAGGATGTGCAGATTTGTTACAGTTCAATTCAGTCTATTATCACTGATGATTTGGGTATGAAACATATGTCTGCCAAGTTTGTGCCAAAACTACTTTCAGCTAACCAAAAGACACTCGGGTTTCAGTTGCACAAGATCTTGATTGAGTCGAGAACGGTGAAAACCTTTTGAACACTTTGCATGAGCCTCTGAGCAGGTATCACTAAGCTTTTGGCAAAATTTGATGCAGATTCTCTGCTCAACTTTCTCTGTCATGGTCAATACGACGATCACACGTTACACACGTTCCTTCCAAGCACTGCTGTAAACAGCGGAAGTGAACTTGAACATTATAACTTAGTGCACATGCACAACAGAGTTCAAGGTCAATCTGCCGAGCAGCTTCATTCTGCGTGCTTTAGCTTTATTACTATGGCAACAATCCGGATACTTATTGATCAGACCACCTATACGCGGGGACGTGGAAATACCTGGGTTGTTGTCCAGGCCCGCGGTTGGTCCACTGGGAATGGAAGCCCCTCTGTTGAGAGAAAATCTGCGACATTGACAAGATTCGATGATTTAGACTAGTTCTTCCTGTTTTCAAGTTTATGTCGTCCATGTTCAGACAGTGGGATTGGATCTGTGCAAATCCTTCGCCCACTATAAGGAATCACCATGCAGAGGCATCGCTTGAAAAAAAAAAAAGACCACTCCCAAAAATGGCTGCTCATAGCCTCCTTCGCATGTGTAGGACTTTCGATCAGGCGATGGCAATACTCGAACACCAGTTTTCAGCCATTATATACTTACGTAAGCATATGGAGGCGTGTGGTTTAGTGGTTGGGGTGTTGGATTCACGATCGTATGACTGTGGTTTCAATTCCTGTACAGGGCAATGCGTTGTGTTCTTGAGTAAAACACTTCACTTCGCGTTACTCCACTTCACTCAGCTGTAGAAATGAGTTTAAGTGTGGGCTACGCCAGGATTTCCCGCCCTAGATACATTGCTTGGATATAACGCTCCAATGACCCCGAAGGGGTTAAGGAGCTTCTCAGTTAATGTCACGTATTTGCCACAGTGTGTGTGCGCGTGCGCGCTGTCTGTGCCACTACTTATGATGTTACACATTACGGCCGTCATCATCTGCGCCACCTCTACCACCATCGCGTGGGCCATCACCACCAAGACCGCCACCGCCACCAGCATCAACAACAACAAAGCAACGACCACAACAATAACGGCAACAGCAAACACTACCACGTGGATGACCACCACCACC
>NC_069006.1:10572265-10573361 GCF_001194135.2 Octopus bimaculoides | reverse complement strand
TATATATAGATAGATAGATAGATAGATAAAGATATATACATACAGAATGAGTGATGAAAGAATACCCAAAGTCCTCATGTATAATGAGCTTGATAGTGGGCCCAGGAATGTTGCTCAACCATGGCTCAGATATAAGTAAGAACAGAAGAATAACCTCACAGCAGTCAATATAGCTCACAACACCTTCGAGCAAACATCCTTCATGCTGTACAAAGTTTTATCAATGCACAGGTCACCGTTTCAAAGTGATGAAAATATTTTGACACAAATTAAATTTAAATGTTGAAGTGATTCTGACGATTTTTTGTATGTTATTAAAATGGCTTACAAACATCTTCCATGCTGCAATTGTTTTTGTTTCAGCACACAATCTCAGATCAAGTCACTTGCTATGCAAATACATCTCCGTAATGTATATATTTCTTACTTTCCCGAGCATCAAACTAATACACCTGCTTGTTGTTCATACACCTGTCTTTGTCTTTTGTTTTTCAGTAAATTTCAACTATATATATATATATGTATATATAAATAAAAATAAAAATAAATGATAGTGTATAGAGGAATATATTATTCAAATGAATTCCAACTGTCTGTTTTTTATGTTTTATTTATATTCTTATAAAATTAATGTGGGATATAGAATATGGAATATATAATATAAATAGTAAAATGAAATGAAGTATTGAATGTCTTATTGAATATATGAAATATTGAGTATTAAATATATATAAGGACTAGTATACTTTCCTGCTTTATAGC
Source organism: Octopus bimaculoides (assembly GCF_001194135.2). Classification (NCBI taxonomy): domain Eukaryota; kingdom Metazoa; phylum Mollusca; class Cephalopoda; order Octopoda; family Octopodidae; genus Octopus; species Octopus bimaculoides. Next base: position 10,572,599 of record NC_069006.1, on the reverse strand, counting down.
AGTCTTCAAGGTCCCCTGTGACAGAAGTGTTTAAACTGTAGTTGACTGGCTGTCTTTTTGTCCTTTATATTCATTCCTTTGGACAGCAGCAGTAGTTGTTTGGCTATTTTTGGAGATGATGCCAAACCATTTTTCAATGTTTATTTTTAGAAATGATGACATTTGAGAGATTTTTTGTGTTTTAGTTACAGGGATAAGATTTTTAAACCCCAAGTAGGATTAATTTAATCATCGTTTGTTAAGCTTGGGTTTGAATTTCTTAATAAAGTCCTTTTCTCTTCGTTTTCTCTCAATTTCATCCAGGTTGTGAGATTTATAAAATTAAATATCATAA
>NC_069006.1:10567121-10571671 GCF_001194135.2 Octopus bimaculoides | reverse complement strand
AATAGATATAATATCAAAGGTAGTTTATTGAAAGAGAAGGAGGAGAAAAAGAAATTAGGAGAAAACTAATAGTGGAGAGATATAGAGCAATAGGTGAATTAATATATATATATATATATATATATATATATATATATATATGTGTGTGTGTGTATATATATATATATATACACATGTAGAGGCAATTATGCAGATAAACAAATTAAATATATAACAGTTAGGTACGAAATACAAAATATGTATATATATACATATATATATACAGAACGAAAGAAAGCAAAGAGTGGAGACTTTCAGATGGTGAATATTTAAGAATAAATATATAGATAGTTATATTAATGGATCCAACTTACACAGAGTACAAATGACATAAAAAATTAAGGGGTGGAAGAAAGATGTTATAAGTCCAACAGCTGTTTCTGGGGGATGTATCTACTCAACTTGATCTCTCTTATAGCCATTCTTTATCCCATGGAATTGATCCCCTGTAAAGGCATCAGAGTCTAAGTTTGAATCATTTGAGCATTACTAAGTGTCTCCTACACTGAGAATCTCCAGATCGCATTTGTGTACTATATATATATATATATATATATATATATATATATATATATTAGTTTATGTATATATTAATATTATCTCAGTTTAAAACAAACTTGACAATGTAAATATGTTAATAGTTACCATGGGTATCAAAAATCACATAAAAAACCAGGATATCACACCCCGTTTTATAGGTAGAGATACCAAGTTAAAGCGATGCATTTTGAGTAGATATGAATAATAACAATAAATGGAGCAAAACGCATATAAATAAAAATTCCTTTAATTCCTACATATGTTTCAAAATATATGTGCCCTCTACTCCAAAGAAGCAAGAGGTGCTGGAATTGCACATATAATCATCGTCAGGGAACCAACATACAGAAGCAAGACAAATGCGAAATGATAAGGTTACTTACGAGTTATAATATCATATGGCCAAGTGAGTGACCGCTAGAAGCAAGAACACTGGTTTACATAGAGTTAAAACGGGAGGGGGGGGGGCTGTAAACGCTATGCTAAAGGTATAAATTAAATGATTAAAATAGGGGGAGGCGAAATGGATCACAGTAAAGTAAACCAAAGCCGTAAACTATAAGCTAATCCAAATGTGGAGGAAGGGAGAGAATCCAGAGAGTTCATCATATATAAAAAAATTTCTCCTTAAGGAAAAAAATAATAACATACTAATTTAAAGCGAAGAATGTAAATATAATAAATAAATAAAGCATCATAGCCTTGTAATATATTATATTAATATACAGATATTAACGCAAATTAATGGTAAAAGAAGGTACAGGATATTTAGTTGAGAAATAATAATAATAACAATATACATGCTTACACAAGGAGAAGATCGGGAATATTTAGTTAAAGTTACTAGTGGTACAAAGACAACTAATGTAGCATTACTAGGAAGAATTTACTTAACCAACTCTAGAAGGGGAAAATAAAAGACAAGTGGCGATGGATGCAGAAATAGATATTATTTAAGATTATATTAAAAGATATTATTCAGAGGACATTTGGTAAAAAAAAAGACAATAATAATAATAAGAAAATAATAATAATAATAATAATACCTAAGAACTTAAACTAGTAGGAAGAATGGAATTAATGATAATAAATGAAGGTATGTCTCTGCCAGTGCTGACAACGATACGCCCTCTGTGTTATCTGGTTAACTAGGTGATTCTTGGAGAACAGAATATGGAAAAGCTCCAAGTTACAAAGAGGACAAAAATCTTTACCTTTGTCGTAAGGAACTGAAGTAGTCAGTATAGACCATTCCAAAGAGAATTGTTTATTGCAATATTTCCGTTCCCAAATAAATTTACTTAGGCTAGTGGTGTTAGCTTTATTTCCATCCCTAAATGAAGAATAATGGTTCGATATTCTCTTGCCAGTACCGCCTGACTGGTCCTCGTGCCAGTGGCACGTAAAAGCACCTACTACACTCTCGGGCATCCAGCTGTAGAAACGTTGCCAAATAAGAGGTCGACTTTGCCTTTCATCTTTTCGGGGTCGTTAAATTAAGTACCAGTTACACACTGGGGCCGATGTAATCGACTTAATCCCTTTGTCTGTCCTTGTTTGTCCCCTCTGTGTGTAGCCCCTTGTGGGCAATAAAGAAATAAGAAAAATTGTGTTTAAGAGGCCCCAGTGTGCGAGAGAGAAAACTGTGCTGGTGTGGGCCATGTGATCTGTATGGACTTGGATGGGTGTATAAAGAAGTACTGACCTTTAACTGTGGAGGGACCCTATGGAAGAGGTAGATGGAAAAGGTAAACCCCAGGGAAATGTGGGATAAGGTAGTGAAATATGATCTTCAGATGTTGTGTCTTATGGAGTTGATGACAAATGATTGAGACTTTTGGTGATTTGCTATGCTTGAGAAGACACATCAAGGTAAGTGAAATTGTAGTTGTGGCCTGTGAGGGTGACATGTGAACAACACCTGTGCTGGTGACGTGTAAAAGACACCTGTACTGATGACACTTAAAAGACACCCAGCACATTCTGTGGAGTGGTTGGCATTAGGAAGGGCATCCAGCCTTAGAAACCAAGCCAAAACAGACCATGGAAACTAGTGCCGCTCTGTAGCCTACCAGTTCCATCCAGTCAAACCATCCAACCCATGCCAGCATGGAAAACAAGTGCTAAATGATGATGATGATGATCATGATCATGTATACTTATGCACACACACACACACACACACACGCAGAGCCATGCATATTTGTATGCAGACACATCTTCGCCGCTCCACACCAAACTCGTATTTGTTCCATTAAACTCACAACAAAATCAATCTTTTCTGTATTTTCATTACCAAAACTTATTTATTGATTTCTATATTTTTTTTTTGTCACCTGGCTAATATGTTTTGTTAGTTGTATTGATTTCTAACGAAGGCACAAAGCTCTAGATTTACTGGATGGTGGTTACAGCTTATAACATCAACCCTAGTATTTGACTGGTATTTAAGTTTATCAGCCCCTGGGAGGATGAAATGTAGAGATGACTTTGATGAGATTTGAACCTGAAAATATAAAAATTTGTAATTAAATATTTCTTTGTGATTTTACCACAAGACCAGCAATTTTAAGGGGAGCAGAGTCAATTTATTGCATTGACCCTCCCCTCAGTGTCCAACTGGCACTTGGTACTTATTTTATTGACCCCAAGTGGATGAAGGGCAAAGTCGACCTTGTCGTAATTTGAACTCAGAGCATAATGAGTTGACAGAAATACCATGAGACATTTTGTTCAGTGCTCTAATGACTCAGCTAGCTTGCTGTTGTAATTAAATAATCTTTTCAACTCTAGGCACAAGACCTGAAATTTGGGGGGAGGGGCCCAGTTGATTAGATTGACCTCAATATGCAACTGGTACTTAATTTATCGACCCCCGAAAGGATGAAAGGTAAGGTCGACCTTGACAGAATTTGAACTCAGAACGTAAAGACAGACGAAATACTGCTAAGCACTTTGCCCGGCATGCTGACAGTTCTGCTAGCTCACCACCCTGTTCTAATTGAATAATGCAACTTATTTCTTCTCATTCTCTAATGATTCCGCCAATCTTTTTTGTCCTTCCTCCAATTGCCAGAGTACTATGCCTTCATCTGGGAAGCATGTGGGAATCCTGTGATGTGCTTCCTGCATGTAGGTCTCATGTGCAATTCCTATCTTAACATGCTTTCATGTAGTAACTATGTAGATACCACACATTGCTGCATTTTCATGCAATACTTCAACGTATGGCCCATGTAGGATTTCTATATTGGTATTTTTTGTGTAAGGTCCATGTTGGAAATCATGTGAGGTACTTATAATGCTACACTTCCATGTAGGGCCCCCATAGGGTTCCTATGTTAACACACTTTCATTTAGGCTCAATACAGGAATCACGCAGCAATGCATTTTCATGTGGGAACCATGTGGGATTCCTGTAATACCACGCTCCCATGTAGTGTTCATATATAATTCACAGACATTCAGACACACACACACACACACACACACACACACACACACACACACACACACATTTATATTTCTTTATATGTATATATAGCTCATGCTAGCATAGAAAACGGATGTTAAATGATGATGATGCTGATGCTGATGCTGATGCTGATGTATGTATGTATGTGTGTATGTATATATGTATGTATGTATGTATATAAAAGGACAGATCTAGAGTGTTATGTGTACACAGCCAAATTTAGCAACAATTTCAGTGTTACTATGAAATGCTAAGAAGACTCATTCATAGATATAGTTTTTATGTATGGGTGTGGATATGTGGATATATATATATATATATATATATATATATATATATATATATATATACACGTGTATATCTATCTATCTATCTATACATACATACATACATACATATACATACACACACATACATTCATACATATATATATATATACATATATGTATACATGTGTGTGTGTGTATATATATATATATATATATATATATATATA
>NC_069006.1:10564853-10566302 GCF_001194135.2 Octopus bimaculoides | reverse complement strand
TATATATGTTTCTCTCTCTCTCTCTCACCTACACTGATTAAGAATTGATAATGTATGGTTTTCTGTATATCATTGCAAATATTATGATCATGATGATCGTCACCACCACCACCACCACCACCACCACCATTGTTTTTTCCCCCATGTCCATTTTATATATGCTTGCATAGGTTGTACAAAATTCATTGGGACAAACTTTTCTGCAGCTGGTTTGCCACCCTTGTCTCCAGTCCTCAACTGTTTTATGGGCTTGACAACCCCTACTATTTGACAACAGGTATTGGTTTGTTTATGTCTCCCCTGACTTAGCAGTCTGACCTAGGAGATTGATAGAATAAGAACCAGACAAAATAAGCATGTGTACTGGGGTTGTTTTGTTCAACTAAAACCTGGCAAGGCATTGCCCCAGCATGGGCACATTGTTGATGACTGAAACAAGTAAAAGATAAACACAACATATATATGTGTGTGTGTGTGTGTGTGAGAGAGCATGTATGTGTGTTTGTGTGTGTGTATGTGTGTGTGTATAATACACATATTTGCATATATATATATATATATATGTTTGTATGTATGTATGTTGACAATGAAGGGGGAAGGGGAAGGTGGATATGGGAGAAGGGGAAGGTGGGCAAGGGAGGAGGGAGAAAGAGAGGAGAGAGAAAGAGAGTAAGAGAGAAAGAGAGTAAGAGAGAAGAGAGAAAGAGAGTAAGAGAGAAGAGAGAAAGAGAGTAAGAGAGAAGAGAGAAAGAGGAGGGGTGAAGAGAAGTAGGAGTGAAGAGAAGTGAAGAGAAGTATATACATACATACATATACACCACATACATATACATATATACATGTATGAACACTAAAAAGTGGTTGCTTTGTCAGTGTCTCAACTATGCAGAAATTATCAGGTATTAAGCTGTGATCAAACGATCAAATGGTTAAATGGTTAGTTGATTACAACAAACTAAAATTAAAACACCCCAGCCACTCCCCCCTTTTGACTCCCTCCTGTGAGTCATTTTCACCAAATTCTATTTCCATATCATTAATTCTTATGTTTTCAGTAAAGCATTGTAGCCATGATGAATAAGCTTACTAGAGTGTGCAAAGAGAAGAGGGGTTTTGAAAGTAGCAGCTAAGGAGGGGGTTTAGCTCCTTATTATTTAAACTGGCCATTTCTGACTTAAATATTGTACCTGCTTTATGTTATAACTGTCCAGATCCTGCCTCTTGCACTTACCCTACAATATCATTCTAAAAATAAATAATCTTGCAAGATATAGGCGTAGGAGTGGTAGTGTGGTAAGTAGCCTGCTTACCAACCACATGGTTCCAGGTTCATTCCCACTGCGTGGCACCTTGGGCAAGTGTCTTCTACTATATATAGCCTTGGGCCGACCAAAGCCTTGTGAGTGGATTTGGTAGATGGAAACTGAAAGAAGCCCGTCGTATATATGT
>NC_069006.1:10559856-10564780 GCF_001194135.2 Octopus bimaculoides | reverse complement strand
ATATATGTATGTGTGTGTATATGTTTGTGTGTCTGTGTTTGTCCCCCCAACATCGCTTGACAACTGATGTTGGTGTGGTTACGTCCCTGTAACTTAGTGGTTCGGCAAAAAAAGACCGATAGAATAAGTACTAGGCTTACAAAAGAATAAGTCCTGGCGTCGATTTGTTTGACTAAAGGCGGTGCTCCAGCATGGCCACAGTCAAATGACTGAAACAAGTAAAAGAATAAAGCAACCACGTAGTCAAAATCTCTTAACTACGAGATAATCCATGATTAATCCAAAATAATGTGAATAAATAAGGATTACATTTGACAAAGTAACCGGAATGCTGAAGGGTTAAACCAGTCATAACCAGTTTAAATATTTTAACTGTTTTATGTTTAAACTGACTACATCTGGCCTTTCACACTTACCCTACAGTGTCATTCTAAAAAGCACTCACATCATCAAAATCTTAAAGCTATAAGATAATCCTTGATTAATTGAAAACAATGTGAAAAAATAAGTAATACATTTGACAGAAAATAATCTGAATGCTAAAGAGTTAAACTATATCCAGCCTAAATGATTTGACTGTTTTATGATCAAACTGGTTGGATCCAGCCTCTCCTACCTACCGTACAATGTCATTCTGAAAATAAAGCATCATGTCGTTTGACATCATGAAGTTACACGATAATGCGTGATTAATTCAAAACAATATGAATAAATAAACATCACATTTCATGGAGTTAATCTGAATAAGGGATTAAACCAGTCACATCCAACCTAGATATTCAGCCTGTTTTATATTCAAACTGGCCAGATCCAGCTTCTCACACCAACCCTACGATATCATTTTAAAAATAAGCAATCACATCATCAAAATCTTAAAGCTGGTAGATAATTCATGATTAATTTTAAACAATGTGAATAAATAAGCATTAAATTTGACAGAATAATCTGAATGCTAAAGGGTTTAGCCAGCCATATCCTGCCTCTTGCACTTACCTTACAATGTATCTCTAAAAATAAGCAATCACATCATTGAAATCTCAAAGCTATGAGATAATACATGATTAATTCAAAACGATGTGAATAAATAACGCATTACATTTGACAGTAATCTCAAAGCTAAAGAGTTAAACTGACCACAGCATCCCCAAATATTTTAGCCATCTTATGGTCAGACCAGCCAGCTCTGGTCTCTCACAATCACATCATTGAAATCCCAAAGCTACAAGATAATACAGGATTAAACTCAAACATCCAGTCAACATCTTGGTGTTTGGAGTGATCACTAGTGATGGCGAGGTTATGCCTCCATTCATCTTTTCACACAGACTCAAACCCAACACAGAGGCCTACATCAAGTTCCTGGAGGAGGTAGTGCTGCCCTGGGTCAAGAGGGTGGCTGCTGGAAGACCCTATGTCTGGCAACAGGACTCTGCACCATGCCACACAAGCAGGAGAATCCAGTCATGGCTGAGAGACAATTTCTGCAACCACATCACCCCCTAACATCTGGCCACCTAACTCCCTAGACTGCAACCCCCTTGATTATTATGTGTGGGGTGCAGTTGAGTGAGAGACCAATAAAACTCAGTGAGTTTTATTGTCAGTGTTATTTTCATTTTTGCGTAATTTAGATGACAATATATTCACCGGACCTTGTATATAAATGGCTTAATGGTTAGTGTTGCACTCATGACCTAATGATCATGGTTTCAATTTCTAGACTGGGTAGTGTGTTGTGTTCTTGAACTAAACACTTCATCTCACATTACTCTGTGATCACTTCAACATCTGATATGTGGTACACAGTGCACCTGTTCAAGTAATGTCAATTTGATGAAGGGAGTAAGCTAATGTGTGGCATGAACATATATATATATATATATATATATATATATATATTAGGTTGGTGCATAATTATTGTGGCTTTTTTTCAACAAATTTTATTCAGCAAAAACAATAACAACATGTAACAAAAACATCTTTAAATGGTTATTCCGGAGCATATTCACCATCTACTTCAATTACTGCTTCCCATTTGCTTGGCAGGCGGTCAGACCATCATTTAAAGACGTTTTTGTTGAATAAAATTTGTTGAAAAAAAGTCGCAATAATTATGCACCAACCCAATATATATGTATGTGTGTGTGTGTGTGTGTGTGTGTGTCTGTGATTGTGTACATGTTTGTGTGTCTTTGTGCCAGTACTTGTCTCCCCACCCTACCACTTGACAACCAGTGTTGGTTTGTTTATGTCATTGCAACTTAGTGGTTTGGCAAAAGAGACTGATTAAATGTGCCAAACTTTAAAAAAAATAAGTACTGGCATTGATCAGTTTGGTTAAAACCCTTCAAGGTTGTGCCCCAGCATGACCACGGTCCAATGACTGAAACAAGATAAAAACTAAATCAGATAATCCTTGCATTACCATATTTCTGTTGAAATAGACTGCTTTTGCTTGAATTAATTTAAAAGATAACGAAGAATTTAGTAAAATAATTAAACAGAGCAACAAAGCTAGTATCAGTCCCCAAATACTTATAAATGGTGAATCGGAGAGTAAAAGAATTTGGAAGAATTTGTTTCTAATAAATGGATACTTTTTCATAAAATGTTCAACGTATACGTTTCATATTGTGTAGATTACAATTATATCAGAATTTGTGGTGAAAAAAATAATGTAGAAGGGCGGATGGAGGCTAGAACTCACACACCTCAAAGCGGCAAGCTGACAGAAACGTTAGCACGCCGGGCGAAATGCTTAGCAGTATTTCGTCTGCCGTTACGTTCTGAGTTCAAATTCCACCGAGGTCAACTTTGACTTTCATCCTTTCAGAGTCGATAAATTAAGTACCAGTTATGCACTGAGGTCGGTGTAATCAACTTAATCCCTTTGTTTGTCCTTGTTTGTCCCCTCTATGTTTAGCCCCTTGTGGGCAATAAAGAAATAAAATAAAGACATAAGAAGCTTGCTTACCAACCACATAGTTCTAGGTTTAGTCCCACTGTGTGGCACCTTTGGACAAGTGTCTTTTACTATAACCTCAGGTTAGCCAAAGCCTTGTGAGTGGATTTGGTAGATGGAAACTGAAAGAAGCTTCTCATACATATAATATATGTATGAATGTATTTGTGTGTCTGTAATATAATAATATTATATATATAATTTATAATATTATATATCTATATATATAAAAATGAGAATGTGTGTCTGTCTGTCTGTCTGTCTGTCTGTCTGTCTGTCTGTCTGTCTGTCTGTCTGTCTGTGTGAATCCCTAAAACTCGAGAACTACGCAACCAATTTCATTCAAATTTTACAGATGCCTTACTTAGGGTACCCTTTCAGATATACTTACATTGTGATTTCTGCAATGTGGTGCATAAATTGTCAAGTAAATGAGACGCATCTTTGCCTCCACTGATTCACTTGCAAAGTGTTGAGTAAAATTATTTCGTTGCAGACCTCCTTTGGGTCTTTTTATTATCACTACGACACACATAGTCCCCAGTTGGTAACATTGATTTCAAGGCCCTCCTAGATGAGAGACTGGCATTCCACTTAATGTCTATGTTCCATGCTGGCATGGATTGGAGAGTTATTAATGTAGAAATATGGTATCGTAGCTACTAACAGTTGAGGGTTGCGTAGTCTAGACGGCGTTTTTAGATTTCATTATTCTCTTTAACCCGGGCAAAGCCGGGTATTTCTGCTAGTATAATATATAATGTTATATATTATATATATGGTCTCAGGTATGTTGATACCAAAAAAGTGAAAAAAATATATATTGAGTTCTGATTATTTATTTATTTTTTATTGCATTGTATTGTATTTATCTCAATGTCATTAAATGATCAGTTTATATTGCAATTGGATGTTTATGATATAATTAGATACTTCATAATTAATGTAAAATTAAATTTTTTTTTCTTTGGATTTCAGATATTTGATTTGATCCTAAGTTGAAAATGGCGGACACAAATCCATCTAAAAAAGGTAAGTTTAAAGAGAGCTTTGATGATGATGATGATGACGATAACGACGACGAAGATGATGATGATGATGATGATGATGATGACGACGGTGATGATGACGACAATAATAACGATGATGGTGATGATGATGATAATGACTACAAAGATGATGATGACAATGATGTGGCCTAATACCCACCCCTGACCATTTGTGGGTGGGGCTGCCTGAGCAATGTCCACCCTACTGCAAGGCTTCAGCCAGTCTGGTCTTCCTTTTCCCTTCCCCACCCGAGAAATATTACACGTGCTGTCCCTCTGTTTTTAATTAAAACCCTAATTCCTCCCCTCATATTTTTGGATTAGTGTATCTTGGACTACATTTGTTTATTTCAGATGGTAGAATGTGATTTGAAGGAGATTTGGCTATTGTTTCAATAGATCAAGTTGAGGTTTCCTTCTTGGGTCGTCTGTAAAGAGATACCAAAGGTACACACTATATCTGGGTACCACAGTAAAATACAATACTAATAGCTATGAGTAGGTACCACATTGAGGTACAGTCTCCATAGTTGTAAGTTGGCACCACAGCGAAGTGTGATCCACTTAACTGCATATAGGTACCATTGAGAAGTACACTCTACTTAGCTGTAAGCAGGTACCATAGTATCAAAGAAAGGTACATTTCACCTAACCATAGGCACCATTGAGAAGTGCAGTTCTCTTGGTCGTTAGTAAAGTACAGTCTTGTGGTACAGCTGTAACTATCACAGTGAGGTACAGTCTGCCAAGCTCTAAGTGGGAAGCAAATTGACATAGATATAACAGGACATCTAGCTGTATGTAGGTTCCATAAAGTGGTGCCATCTATCTAAATAGATCTAGGTACTGCAATAAGGTGCTATCCTTCTGTTTTATATATATATATATATATATATATATATATATATATATA
>NC_069006.1:10556156-10558456 GCF_001194135.2 Octopus bimaculoides | reverse complement strand
TCTTGCAGAAGGCACCTCCAATCAGGCCTTTCTTGGTACCCTAAAGGCCAGAAACTTTTCAGCACCCACTCATGTGTGTGTGTGTGTGTGTGTGTGTGTGTGTGTGTGTGTATACATACATACATACATGGCTCAGTAGTTAGAGCATTGAGCTCACAATCATAAGGCAGTGAGTTTGATTCTTGGACTGGGCTATGTGTGGTATTCTTGAGCAAGACACTTTATTCCACATTGCTCCAGTTCAATCAGCTGTAGAAATGAGTCGCAACATCACTGGTGCCAAGCTGTATTGGCCTTTGCCTTTCCCTTGGATACCATTGGTGGCATTAGAGAGGGGAGGCTGGTAGGCATGGGTGACTGCTGGCCTTCATAAACAACCTTGCCTAGACTTGTGTCCCCATGAGTGTGATCCAAAGATCAGCTTATTATCAGTAATTGCAGAATTACTGATAATAAGCTGATCTTTGGATCACTTTGTGATTATAGTAATATCCGCGAAACGATCGTAAGATATTTAACTCTTTAAATTTTAGGTTCTTTTATATTTTATATTTTAGACTTTACAATATTCATGCTTAATTACGCATAAATTTTTATACGCATTTATATTCACACGTATATTTATCTACATTCAGATTTTTATACATATTGATATTTATATTTCGTATATTTATATTTTAAATTTTAAATTTATTATGTTGCCGCGTCATATTGGATGTATGTCTTTCGAAATATTAAATATTGATTTCCTGAGTATATTATTGATAAGTTTATGAATTTATTAATAATATAAAAACACACACACACATATATATATATATATATATATGAAGTTTACCCAACTAAGCTCATCCATGGATACTGGCTATCAGACAAGACAATAATCCAGATATTGTTTTATCAAACACGTATCTGAAAATCTATGAATATGTTGAGAGTCTAGTTTTTACAACTGTAAACGAGAAGCTACAAATAGATGAGTCAATAAATATACCCCAGGGACATTAAAAACATTATTGAAGAACTCAGCAATAAAATCTTTTCACTGAGATACAAACTGTCAATCATTCATTATACTGCCTGATAATGAAAACACTTTTTTTAATCTACTTCTTTATTCTTTCTATTTGTTTTCTTTTGTTTTTCTATTCATCCCTTTTTGTGACTGGCTAAGTCAAACTAGTGACTTGCTTTGTTCTGTTTTGTTCTGCTTGTACTATGCAAATATAATCATGTAAACATGTCCAACTCAATATAGCTATAAATTATGGATAATTCAAGTTACTACTGCAAATGAATTTTATACATAATTCTGATGAGTTTGATTCAATAGCTGTTATTACAGTGATTCATCAGGAATCAATAATTGCATATATCATTGCATAATATAGTAATATTCATGAGATCGAATTCAGATGAAACAATTCTCATTGCATCTATTAAAAAGTCTTGCTCATTTGATTTTTCTTCTAGTTCTATATTTAAGAGATGAGGAATTATTTACATTATTTACATTTGACAGATATTTGTCCTCATCTTGTTTGTTGTTAACACAATGTTTCAGCTGATATACCCTCCAGCCTTCATCAGGTGTCTTGGGGAAATTTCGAACCTGAATTCTCATTTCTAGGATATTTTTCGATGTTATTATTATTATTATTATTATTATTATTATTATTATTATTATTATTATTATTATTCGAAAAATACCTTAGGAATGAGAACCCAGGTTTGAAATTTCCCCAAGACACCTGATGAAGGCTGGAGGGTATAATCAGCCGAAACATGGTGTTAACAACAAACAAGATTAGGACAAAATATCCGCCAAATGTAAGTAATGTAAATAATGTAAATAGTGTTGATTCTTCTTGTTTATAATTATATGTATGTGTGTGTGTAAAGGTATGATCCAAGGATCATGGTGTAGTAAGCTTCGAGCAGTCTGTAGAAGGTATAAAAAGCAAATTCCAGGAACAATAGTAGTTTATTAACACGGAAGGTTATAAATTTTTCCTGTATTGAAATTCGATAAACTGAAAAAATTGTTTTATAGCTTACGGTTAGCAACAGGGGTTGCTGCGTATGTAAACGGAAATCCAAAAGTTCTTTTGATTAAGGTATCTTTGGCCTGATGAGGAACTAGTGGATTACCCCTCGTTTGGATAATTACTATTTCTGAGGTTCTACTAGCTAGGAAACATATGTAGCCTGCATTTTATCTTCTCCATTCCCTGATTTTGGATTTCTATTCATATATATATATGTGTATATATATATATGTGTGTATATATATATATATA
>NC_069006.1:10555131-10556056 GCF_001194135.2 Octopus bimaculoides | reverse complement strand
CGCTTTGAGACCATGACCTGTTCACTGACAAAATTCCATGTATGCATCAGGCACATGCCATCAGTAATTACTCAGGGTAGGCAGTTGGTGACCTTTATATAGCAAAATGCACAAAAAATAAGCAAAATACCAGTGCACGACTGAGTTGAAGGCAGATTTACTTTTGCCTTTATAGTAAGTAAAAAAATCGGTGTTGTAGGAGTGTACGCAGCATGTGTACTACAGCATTACTATGTATAGCTTAGATACTGAGATTGAAAAGCAGGGGTGAATTATATCTACGTAATCTTCAAAAACATAAAATGGTTTGCATTTTATGCAGAATAACCAGTGTAACCTTCATAATTTTATTGAATTAGGTGCATATTTTGCCATAAAAGGAAAATGTTGCTACTGATCTATTTTATTCAAAGTAGGTACTGCCTACCTTGCCAACCCAGGTGGCACTTCCCTGGTATGGATGTATATTTACGAGTGTGTGTTTGTGTCTGTGTTTGTTCTCCCACCATTGCTTGACAAACGATGTTGGTGTACGTATGTCCCCATAACTTAGTTCAGCAAAAAAGATCAGTAGAATAAGTGTTAGGCTTACAAAGAATAAGTCCTGGGTTCAATTTTTTTCAGCCAACAGCAAAACAGCTAAATTAGCCCTGTTTCTATCGGTACCGATATAGGTTATATATCTTAGTATGCGTAGCAGCAGCAGTGTCACAGATGTGTAAGTGATATTACCCCGTTGTGGACCCCATTTGAGGTTTGTGAAGATTCGGCAGGTGTTGGGGATCTAAAATATATACATAGTGTTAAAATGGCAGAGATACACCACCATCAGCTATATACATATGTATGTATATTGTTGACATTCTTAAAAAAGCTATATATATATATGCATATTATTGACATGCATAAACATTATATATATATA
>NC_069006.1:10552810-10553544 GCF_001194135.2 Octopus bimaculoides | reverse complement strand
TATGAGAAGATGCATGGCCTCGTGGTTAGGGTGGTGTGCTCATGATTGTGAGATTGGAGTTTCAATTGCCGGGCTAGGACGTACATTATGTTCTTGAGCAAGACACTTCATTTCACATTGCTCCAGTCCACTCAGCTGGCAAAAATGATTAATCCTGCAGCAGACTAATATCCTATCCTAGTGGAGAATGTATACACCACGAAAACCAGGAAACTGGCTTTATAAGCTTATAAACATTCAAGCGAGGTCATTGCCAGTGCCGCTGGACCTGGCTCCTGTGCAGGTGGCACGTAAAAAACACCATTTGAGTGTGGCCGTTGCCAGTGCCGCCTGACTGGCCCTCGTGCTGGTGGCACGTAAAAGCACCCACTACACTTTCGGAGTGTTTGGCATTAGGAAGGGCATCCAGCTGTAGAAACTCTGCCAAATCAGATTGGAGCCTGGTCAGTCCTCAGTCAAATCGTTCAACCCATGCTAGCATGGAAAGCAGACATTAAACAATGATGATGATGATGAATTAGGAAGGACATGTGGAAGCATGTAGCTTATTGGTGGTTAAGGTGTTGCATTCATGATCGTAAGATTGTGGTTTCAATTCCAGGACTGGGCGATGCATTGTGTTCTTGAGCAAAACCCTTCATTTCATATTCCTCCAGTCCACTCAGCTGGTAAAAAAAAAGAGTAATCCTGCAATGGATCGACGTCCCGTCACGGAATCTAGGAAACTTGCCTTA
>NC_069006.1:10548620-10551868 GCF_001194135.2 Octopus bimaculoides | reverse complement strand
ACGAAGGCTTATAGAAAAGACTGCCAAAAGTTCCACCCACTGCCCATAAAAGTTCCACTGATTCCGACGACCCTAGGAGGAAGAGGAGCAGGGAGAGGAAGGCATAAAAGGAGTGACCTGTGACCATGGAATACTCAGCTATTTACGCCATATCAATTTAACAAGTAGGTAGATCAGCTGATTGAATAATTGGAACAATCATTGCCAGAACTAACAGAAGATAAGTCGTGTGTGTGTGTGTGAGAGAGAGAGAGAGTATAAAGAAGGTCTATGTGTAGTACGTTGTGTGTGTAAGTGTGTGTATGGGTGCATGTGTGTGTTTGTGTGGGTATGTGTAGTCAATATCTATGTGCATGTTTGTATGTGTGATGTGTTTGTGTAATGTGTGTGTAGTGAAAGTCTATGGGTAGTGTGTGTGTGTTTGTGTGTGTGTAGTGTGCAGTCAATGTCTATGTTTGTGTGTGTATGTGTATTTGTGTGTGTGTAGTGTGTAGTCAATGCCTATGTCTGCGTCTGTGTGTGTATATCTGTTTTTGTATGGGTGTATGTGTTTTGCGTGTGTACATGTGTGTGTATGTGCTTTTGCGTGTGTGTATGCATTTGTGTGTGTATGTGTGTTTTTTGTTTATGTAAGTGTGTGTGTGTGTGCATGTTTTTGTGCGTGTGTGCTTTTGTGTGTATGTTTGTATATGTGTGTGTATGTGTTTTCGTATGTATGTATGTTTGTGCATGTTTGTGTGTGTGTGTGTATGTTTGTGTTTGTAGTATGTAATCAATGTGTGTGTGTGTGTGTGTGTGAGTGCCAGTTACTGCAGTTCGGCAACACTGACAACAATTATGCAGATTGTCTCAGTGATGCTGATGCTGGTGGTGATGATGTTTGTTGCAGTATGGGTGTGTTGTGGTATGGTATGGTGGTTGAGAAGTCAGTGCTGCAAATGGGTGGTAGCTGTAGGGGTTAATTTGTTGTTGCCAGCATTGAGATGTAGTGATGGTGATGGTGGCAGTGCTGCTGATGTTGGCGGTGGATGTGCCAGCAGAGTGGTGGTGGTGGTGGTGGTGGTGGTAGTGGTGGTATTAGTGATGTTGGTTTCAGTGTTGGCAGTGGTTGTGGCGTTAGTAGTAGAGGTGGTGTGGCGTAATGTGTTGGTTGTAGCGTTAGTGTTGGGTGTAGGTGATGGCAGTTATTGTTCTTGGTGTTCGTGTTATTGACAGTGTAATGTGGTGGTGGTGGTGGACATGGTTGAGTTATGCAATGAAAGTTGTGTTTCTTTGGTTTTGGTTTGCTTCTCAGTCAAAGGTAGCCCTGCTCCAACTATGACCATCCCTTCTTTTATTCAAACCAATGTATGCCCCAGGACTTGAATTATCCAGTAACAAAGGTAGGGGGGAAAGTGTCTCATTTTAAAGAACATAGCATGTAATTTGAAGGAGACTTTGCTGTTATTTCTAGCAAGTCGAGAGACCACAAAGAGTCTTCTTTAATGTTGTTGTTATTGTTGCTGTTTAGCCCTGAGTCAGCCCTGATCCAGTAAAACAATGAACGAGGGTATTCCAGCCATGACTATCCTGTCTTTGTAGACATCTAAGTCCATATTATCAATTATGTAATTTGAGGAACATTTGATTGCTATTTCTACCAAGTACAGTTACCCTATAGAGGTCTCCCTCACTTCATACATAGATACTCAGGTAAGACTGTAGGGTGGGAATTTAGGAAGATTTGCCTACTATTTCTGGCTACCATAGAGAAGACTCCTTCATTGGCTCATTATATATACACATATATATACATACATACATAAGATAGAAAGGTGCATTTGAAGAAAACTTAGCTGCTACTTCTACTGTGTCTAGCTCCCATATAGGGGTCTCTTTCATTGGGTCATAGATACACACATATGACAGTAGGGTATACCTGAGAAAGATTTAGCTGCTTCCATCAGATCTAGCTACGATATAGAGGTCTTTCATTGGCTTGTGTGTGTGTGTGTGTGTGTGTGTATACAATAGTATAATATAAAGAAAATGGAGAGTGTGAACACATTACACACACATTACACACACACACACACATACATACATACATACATACATATATATATATACATATATATACATGATTAAGACAATAGGGTATATTTGAAGAAGCTGCAACTTCTTTCAGGTCTATCTACCATACAGAGGTTTCTGTCATTACCTCATATACACACATTTATACATACATATATACACACATATATGCATACATATATACACACATATATACACACATATATACATACATAAGGCAGTAGGGTATGTTTGTTGACAATTTAGCTGCTACTTCTACCAGATCTATATAGAAGTCTCATCAAATCTATATAAAAGTCTTCACCATATAGAAGTTTCGTAGAATTATATATACATAGATCAGGCAGCAGGGTGTGACTTGAGAGAGATTTGGGTGCTATTTCTAACAATTTCTACCATGTAGAGGTCTCCCTCATTGGTTCATACATACATTCTACACAAGAAAGTAGGGTGGGATTTGAGGGAGATTTAACTGGTATTTCTAGCATGCCTCTAGCTACCATATAGGGGTCACCTCACAGGTTCATACATACATATATACATAAGACTGTAGGTGGGGATGTGATGGAGATTTAGCTGTTATCTCTACCAGGTCTAGCTTAAGGGATCCTTTTGGCTCTTACATACATCTATACAAACCTGTAGATAGCAGGATCTGATTTAAGAGGGATTTGTCAGCTATATCTTTCAGTACATGAGACCAGTGCGGCCTCCCTTCTTGGCTTACCTATCTACCTATCTATCTATCTATCTATCTATCTATCAATTTATCTATCTATCTATCTATCCATCTATCTATCTATCTATCTGTATATCTATCTATCTATCTATCTATCTATCTATCTAGCTATCTATCTTATTTATTCGTATATAAGTCAACTATTTTATTCTCGATTTATAAATGCAAAACCTGGGGTATGACTTATACAAGAGTGAGTATGGTAAATATATATATACATACATACATACACACACACACACACAAATACACACACACATATACATACATATATACATATTTCCCATATTGTACTTTTGTATATATATATATATGCATATATATGTATGCATATATATATATATATATCTGTATATGTATATGCATATGTATCTGTCTATCTGTCTCACTCTCTCCGTCTCTCTCTCTATCTCTCTATTTATCTTTCTCTCTCTCT
>NC_069006.1:10547047-10548478 GCF_001194135.2 Octopus bimaculoides | reverse complement strand
ATATATATATATATATATATAAATATAGATAGATAAATAGATAGATAGATAGAAAGGTAGATAGATAAAGATTTAGATATAAATATATAAATATATATATATACATGTGTGTGTGTGTAGATATACATATACACACACACACACACATATATATACATGTATACATACATACATACATACATACATACATGCATAAGACAGTGCAGTATGATTTCAAGGAGGAAATGGTTTTGTTATTTTTAGTTGGTTGAGCATCCAATATTCAGGGTATGGGTGTCATGTGAGGGGCTGTTATTGTTGTTGTTGCTGTTGTGGTGGTGGTGACGAAAAAGATGATTCAGAAGTAATTGTTTGTTTTTTTTAATTAGAACAAAGAGAGAAAAACCTGAGTTACCTGTTTAGACGTCGAGTGTTGAGTGTTGGGTGTTGAGTGTAACTTTTCCTCTGGGATCAAGACGGCAACTGGATATTTGACCAAATTAAACAAACCTGGCTATCAGTATGACTGGAGGCAATGTGACTGGTCAGTGTGTAAAATACTTTTCCTCTCCGGACAATCCAAATAAGCAGCAACTGGTTGGTCACTATAATTAAGTTTCCAAATAATTTTAGAGTCCAAATATGCAACCCGGTTGCCCGGCGGAGCAACAGGTTGGTCAGTGTGTTGTAAATAAATTGGTTTTGATGGTCAGTTGTTGAAAAAGAAATAAATGAATAAATAAATAAATAAAAAAGAGGTGAGATAGCAACTGGACAGTGGCCAGAGCAGTTAAGCAAGCTTGGTTGGCCGGTGGCTGAGATACAGTTTTAGTGACCAGAAAAATGGGGTAACAAGAGATGGTGTGAATTAGGAAAGAGGTGGTGGTGGTGGTGGTGGTGAGAGGAAAAGACTATGTAACATGCACAATAGGTTGGACAGTGGTCCCTGGGAGGGATTGGAGAGAGAGTGAATAGACTTGACAAGGGTTTGTGTGAGCAAGTTGTTAGAGAGAACGATAGATAAGTATTAGAGAATAATGAGAGAGGAAGAGAGAGTGACCAGTGGAAGAGAGGGAGAGAGTGAGAGAGAGAGGTGACCAAAGAGGTGGAGGTGACCTAAGAAAGAGAGAGAGAGAGTGAGTAAACAGACTGGACAAAGGTTTGAGTGAACAAGTTGAAAGAGAAAAAAGATAGATTAGTATCAGAGAATGACTGGATAGAAAGTGAGAAAGAGAGAGAGAGAGAGAGAGTGTGTGTGTGTAAATTAGACTGGACAAGAACCTAAGAGAACAAATTGTTGGGGAGAAAGATAGATTAATCTCAGCGAATGAGAGGAGAGAGAGAGAGAGAGAAAGAGAAAGAGAGAATAACTAGGCAGAAACAGAAAGACAAACAGACAGACAGACAGATGGAGAGAAAAGGCAATTAGAGAGAGAAAAAGAAAGGAAATAG
>NC_069006.1:10546179-10547023 GCF_001194135.2 Octopus bimaculoides | reverse complement strand
AAAGAGAAAGAGAGAATAACTAGGCAGAAACAGAAAGACAAACAGACAGACAGACAGATGGAGAGAAAAGGCAATTAGAGAGAGAAAAAGAAAGGAAATAGGGTAACCAGGTATGAAATAAACAGGTGGGTTGGGTAGAAAAGAGAGGAAGGCACTACCCTGGTTGTTGGTTAGGAAAATGAGCACTTAGCAGCTGGACAGTTGGACGGTTGGGCGGCTGTAGAGAGTGCAGAGTGAACGACTGGCCAGAAGAGGGCTGCAGCAACATGTATGGATGGGTGTGTATATGTATGTGAGCTTGTGTGTTTGTGTGTGTGTGTATTTGAGTGGGTGTGTGAATGCCTGTGCATGTACCTGTGTGGAGTTGCGGAAGTAAGTGTGTGTGTGTGTGTGTGTGTGTGCCTGAGTATTGGTGTGAGTATGTACGTGAGCAGACTCCGCACTCCCCCTTCCTACACAATGCATGTGTGTATGACTGTGTATGTGTGTGTGCGCACGCATATATGTGTGTGTGTGTGTGTGTGTGTGTGTGTCTATATAGTCCAACCCATGCTAGCATGGAAAGCGGACGTTAAACGATATATATATGTATATATATACACACACACACACACATACATATACATGTATCCATGCATACATACATATATATGTGTGTGTTTATACATATATATGCATGTGTATTTATATACATACATATGTATATGTATGTATGCATATATATATGTGTGTGTGTGTGTGTGTGTGTGTGTGTATGTATGTATGCATGAATGTATATGTATAAGTACATATATATATATATATATATACATGTATGTATGTGTATATATGTATATGTGTGGGT
>NC_069006.1:10544287-10545930 GCF_001194135.2 Octopus bimaculoides | reverse complement strand
GCGATTGTGCTGGTGGTGATGGCAGTGATGGTGGTAGTGGTTGTGGTGGTGGCGGCGGCGGCAGTGGTGGTGGTAGTGGTGGTGACGGTGGTGGTTACGATGATGGTGATGTGAAGCAGTGGGGGAGGGTCATGTTGGGGGTATGTGGGGTGTATTGATTGTGGTATTGATGTGGTTGTGGTGGGAGTTCTGGTGACGGTACAGTGTGGTGTGAAGTTTTGGCAGTAGTGGAGTGGTATAGTCAGATGTATTCATGGTACGATGGGAGGTAGTTTTGAAGGCAATGTGCTGACAAGGTTGTAGTGATACTACTGGCAGCAACAGCAGCAGCAGCGGTAGCAGCAGCAGTGGCAGTAGTAGTGGTAGTAGTAGTAGAAGTAGTAGTAGTAGTAGTAGTAGTAGTAGTAGTAGTAGTAGTAGTAGTAGTAGTCGTGGTGGTGGTGGTGGTGGTAGTAGTAGTAGTAGTAGTAGTAGTAGTAGTAGTAGTAGTAGTAGTGGGGGTGTGGAAAAGTCAAAAAACAAACCCATAAAAACAAAAGACAGAAAGAGGAGTAGGAGGAGGCAGAAGAGGAAGGGAAACATTAAATGCAAGAAATCAAAGAACAATGTCGACTGGTATATCGGGTAGAAATGCAGGGTGTGTATGTGTGCGTATGTGTGTGTGTGTATATATATACATGTGTAGATATGAGCATGTGTGTACGGTGTGTGTGTGCGTGTTTGGTGTCTTTTGTTTGTGATGCAGCGTAGGGAGCTGGCTGGTGGAAAACTGATATATATATATATATATGCATACACTTACATATATACATATATATATATAATGCGTATATTTATATATATGAGGAAGTATATATATGTGTGCGTACATCTGTGTGTGTGTGTGTATATATACACACATGTATATATATGTGTGTATATATATTTATATGAGTACACATTGATACATATATATTCATGTATGTAAGTATGTATCTATGTATACATTTATGTGTATATATATGTTCGCATAAACATCACACAAAAATCAATGTATTTATATACTGGTATACTGCCAATTATTAGATGCACACACACATACACACACACACATATCCTCATTTGACATCCACTTTACACTTTTCCATGCTTGCATTGGTCAAATGGAACTTGTTGAGGCAGATTCTATAACTGGATGCTCATCCTGTCACCAACCCTCACCTTGTTTCCAAGCATAGTAATATTTCCCCATGACCAAACATGTTTTCATGGAAGATTGGAAATGAACATCACTTGTATGAGGGTGAAGCTTTTACTGCTGTTTCATAATGTTATAATAAGGGTACCCACCCCACCCCCCACACACACATATACATGCATGCTTGCATACACACATACACCCATATGTGTATGTGTGTATATATGTGTGTGCGTGCATGCGTGCATGTGTGCTTGCATGTGTGAGCATGTGTATGTGTTTGTGTGTGTAATGTGTGTAGAACTAAAAAATTGCACAAGAGGACGACAAAGGAACAATCAGAAAATTCACACATAAAACATAGACATGCTTTTTCCTCATGAGTTATCGTCCAAGAATCATAACATTTTCATGGCTTTAATGATACATATATATATACATATATATATATATATATATATATATA
>NC_069006.1:10542527-10544275 GCF_001194135.2 Octopus bimaculoides | reverse complement strand
ATATGTATATATATAGCAATAAGAAAATGGAGGGGATAGGTGGTAATTCATCAACTTACAGACATTGTATTGTGTCAATTTACCTGTTTATTTTTTAACCAAGAGGACAATATAAACAATATACAACCAGATATGACATATTATGTCATATCAGTAATTAAAAAAGGACATCTAATGACCGAAAATGGGACAATGACTTACAGCTGTTTCAGTCTAGGGCGACATACCTCATTCTATCTATATAACTCCAGTAGGCTGAAGTAATTGATAGATGAAATGGATGAAATAGAGGTACATGGATAATTCTCAAGGCCTCTTCAGAGATTTTATAAAGTTCATGAAGTTAATTTACAATATCCAAATATAAACATATAAAAAATCGTAAAAAATCACTATATTTGGATATTTTAAATTAACTTCATGAACTTTATAAATCTCTGAAGAGGCCTAGAGAATCATACATGTACCTCTATTTCATCCATTTCATCTATCAATTATCTCAGCCAACTGGATTTATATAGATAGAATGAGGAATGATACCACTAGACTGAAACAGCTGTAAGTCATTGTCCAATCTTCTGTCACTAGATGTCCTTTTTAATTACTGATGACATAATATGTCACATGTGTTTATATATTCCTTTTATTGTCCTCTTGGTTAAAAAATAAACAGGTAAATTGACATAATACAATGTCTGCAAGTTGATGAATACCACATATTCCCCTCCATTTTCTTATTGCTATATAAATTAAGGGTAAAATATCCTATTACCCAGACCTATTTATTGCACTTGGTGAAAACATAGTGTAATAATAATTGGGTATCCTTCCGGCAGTATATTGGATAGATATTATCCCTCAATGGGTTGGATTCACAACCCCTAACTTTCTTGGATATATATATACATATATAAAGTATAGAATGGTGGTACAACAATGCACCAATATTTACTGGACATAACAGTCGATAATATACGACACTATAATAAAGCTTCACTGTATATATATAATGGCAAAGATGCATGAGGGCAGTGAACATAAGAAATTTCATCTTACTCGGAGGAAGAACATCAGATAAACATCTAGCCCAGATGTGGATAATCTATGACCTAGGTTTCAAACTCTTCAATATAACTTGTCAATATAAACTTGATTCGTTCTCCTCAGCTAGATTTACTGAAACAAAATCTCAAATGTTATCACAACAATGCCAATATACTCGCTTGAATACCTAGCTGCTAACAGAAGCAGGAACAGTGAAAAAGTTTTCGGAAGAAAAAATTTTAAATAGTGCATTATTGTTTTCCAGTAATATATATATATACATATATATATAATTATATATATATACACATATATACACATATATGTATATAAATTAGAGGTAATGTAATGTTCTAAGGGATAGATGTATCCATAGGCACTTCTGGTATTATCTCAGTATGTATGGTCCTTGTTGTAAGGTATACAGTAGTAGGTAATTTAAAGGTAAAACCGTGGTTTAATATATATAGAGACGATAAGAAATGGAGCAATTAAGAGTGAGCAGTGGATGTTTGGTCATTATGTAATTAAGATGAGAGTATGTTCATCTTAATTAAATAATGACCAATGATCCACTTCTCACTGTAAATTGGTTCATTTCTTATCGTCTCTATGTATGTATATATGTATGTGTGTATATATATATATGTGTGTATATATATATATATATATATATATATATATATATATATATATATATATAT
>NC_069006.1:10537517-10541431 GCF_001194135.2 Octopus bimaculoides | reverse complement strand
CCCTGTTATTGGATGCGATTTAAAATCACACCCAAGGCATATATACAGACAGAGTGATAGGCAGACGGGCACGCAGACGGACAGACGGACAGATGGGCTGGCGGGCGGGTGGATGGACGGACAGACAGATGGACGGATGGATGGGCAGACAGGCGGACAGATGGATGGATGGATGGATGGACGGACAGGCAGGCGGACAGACAGACGGACAGACGGACAGACGGACGGACAGGCAGACAGGCAGGTGGATGGACAGACGGATTGATGGATGGATAGACTGACAGAAGGACAGACAGACAGATGAACAGAAAGACGAACAGACAGACAGATGGATAGAGAGAGAGTGAGAGAGATAGAAAGAAAGAGAGATAGAAAGATAGAGAGAGTGCATAAGCACAGCAGGAGTAATGTTGGTGAGCTTTGGGAAACATGGAATTTCTCAAAGATGGTATGTCTGGACAGCTAGCATTGGATGCTGGTAGCTTATTCCACACTTTGATAATTATGATTGTTAAAAAAATATTGCCAAAAGTCATGGATGCTGCACCATTTCTTTTTTTTTTTTTTTTGATTTTATAAACACGCTCCAAAGTGATAGAAGCATTGAATTGAAAAAAATGGCCAAAGTTGTTAAAAATGATGGCAGATAATCTTGTAGGCGTCTACCAAGTAAGCTGTAAGATGTCCAAGCTTTATTGTATCAATGCTCAGAGAAGCAATACATTCAAGATATGGTAAATGACTGATGGCAGATATTTTTCTGGTTACACATTTCAGTACAGCTTTCACTAAATCAATATTCTGAAGGGGGTTCCTAACAGGAGATGTAAACTCTAAATGTGGACAGAGCACAGCCATATATATAGCTTTAAATAAAGAGCTAGCTGCTGACACAAACATCTCACTGAGAGATGCTAATATATCTTCAGACATTTTAATGATTTTAGAAATATGGTTCGTTCAACACAGCTCATTGTGGGGGCGCAATGGACCAGTGGTTAGGGCAGCGGACTCACAGTCAGAGTATCACGGTTTCGATTCCCAGACTGGGCGTTGTGTGTTTATTGAGTGAAAACACCTAAAGTTCCACGAGGCTCTGGCAGAGAGTGGTGGCGACCCCTGTTGTAATCTTTCGCCCCAATTTTCTCTCACTCTTTCTTCCTGTTTCTTGAGTAAAATGCTGCAATGGACTGACGTCCTGTCCAGCTAGGGGGGAACACATATGCCATGGAAACCGGGAAACCGGCCCTATGCTCCACAAGGGGCTAAGAGGATTTCCAACACAGCTCATTGTTGACATGCCTGGGTCACATACACCAGCAGTGAACCTACATATCGACCCCTACAAATTCTCTTGGGTTCATCTTTCTGTATCTTCAGGGTATGCTCTGACACTCGTTTACCACTATGTTTTCTCTTTTCTCTCTGGGGCAACCATGTACTTTCTCCATGCCAAGACACCTCTTCCTGTCCGTTTATCATATTTTAACCTCTCATCACATGCCATAAAGACACCTCCCTCACTGCTACTCCCCCACTCAGTCAAGGTTTCTTGTCCTGTGAGTCACTCGGTGACCTCACCTGAGCCAATTCCATGCACAAAGCAATTAGTACACTCAGTGATGTGGTTGGTGGCAGGAAGAGCATCCAGCTGTAGAGAATCATGCGAAAGCAAATGTTAAAGTTCAGTACAGTCCTCTGGTTCACCAGTTCCTGTCGAACTGCCCAACCCATGACAGCATGGGAAAACAGACGTTAAATGGAGATGATGATGATGATCATCATCATGATCATGATCATGATCATGATCATGGTGGTGGTGATGGTGGTGATGGTGATGATGATGATGATGATGATGACGATGATGATGATGATGATGATGATGATGATGGTGGTGGTGGTGGTGATGATGATGATGGTGATGATGATGATGATGATGACGACGATGATGATGATGATGATGATGATGATGATGATGATGATGGTGGTGGTGGTGGTGATGATGATGATGGTGATGATGATGATGATGATGACGACGATGATGATGATGAGGGTGGTAGTGGTGGTGGTGATGATGATGATGGTGATGATGACGATGATGATCATGATCATGATCATGATGATGGTGGTGGTGGTGATGATGATGACGACGACGACGACAATGATGATGGCGATGATGATAACGAAGACAATGACAAGAATGGCAACAGTGATGATGATGCCAATGATACCACTGCTGCTGCTGCTGCTGCTGCTGATGATGATGATGATGATGATGGTGTTGTGGAGTGAGTAGGTCAATTCTCTCTCTCTCTCTCTCTCTCTCTCTCTCTCTCTCTCTCTCTTTCTTTTCTAAAATGCATAGTGGTACACTTGTCTACCACCAGCTTCAATTGCCAGTCAGCAATCCATTGGTGCATTGGGTCCAGGTCAGATCTTTTCAGTTGGATAAAGAAATGTAAGAAAAACAGAATGCCGTCTGTGTGTGTGTGTGTGTGTGTGTACACATACACACACACACACACACACACACACATATTCTTTTATTCTTTTACCTGTTTCAGTCATTTGACTGCAGCCATGCTGGAGCACCGCCTTTAGTCGAACAAATCGACCCAAGACTTATTCTTTGTAAGCCTAGTACTTATTCTATCAGTCTCTTTTGCCAAACCACTAAGTTACGGAGATGTAAACACACCAACATTGGTTGTCAAGTGATGGTGGGGGGCACAAACACAGACACACAAACATATATATATATTTATTTCTTTATTGCCCACAGGGGGCTAAAAATAGAGGGAACAAACAAGAACAGACAAACAGTTTAAGTTGATTCCATCAACCCCAGTGCTTAACTGGTACTTATTTAATCAACCCCGAAAGGATGAAAGGCAAAGTTGACCTCGGTGGAGTTTGAACTCAGAACATGATGGCAAATGAAATAACGCTAAGTATTTCGTCCGGCATGCTAACAATTCTGCCAGCTCGCCGCCCTATAGATATATATAGGTATATATACTGGAAAATGTGTGAGATCCTTTCAGTTTCTGTCTACCAAATCCATTCACAAGGCTTTGGTCAGCCCAAGGCTAGAGCAAAGTACACTTATCCAAGATGTCTTCATATATGTAGGTATGTAGATATGTATATATATATGTGTGTTTCTATATATGTATATATGCATGTATGTGCGCATAAATGTCTGTCTGTCTCTATGTATGTATATATGTACATATGGGAGAATTTACGAAAAAAACAACAACAGACGAGGACAGGTGGTGTAAACAACAAAAGGATGTATTAGTTTAATGCTCGGGAATAGAGAAAGTCTTTAACGTTTCCAGCTACGCTCTTCAACAGAAAGAATAAGGAGAAAACAAGGAGAAAAACACGGAGAAAAAAACTGAATGTTGTGGTCAGCGATATACATGTGTTAATATGTATGTGCATGTATGTGTGTGTGTGTGTGTAAATGTGTATACATGTATGTATGTATTTATGTATGAGTTAGGGTTAATTTTGGTGGTAGGCTTTCTGAATCTTTTGCTGTGGAAAATGGAGTAAAGCAGGGAGACCTTGATGCACCCACCCTCTTTGCAATATACTTTGCCGTTGTGGTGTCACATTCCTTTCAAAACTCTGAGGAGGATATCTACATAAAATATCGAACAACAGGGAATGTTTTTAATTTGACCCGACTGAAGTTTAAAACGAAGGTTTTTACTTCACTTATTAGGGAACTTTTGTATGCTGACGATTGCGATCTGGTTAGTCGTTCTGAATCGGGTCTGCAATCCCTTGTATCTGCATTTGACGCAGCTTGTGATGATTTTGGCCTGACCATCAATCTGAAAAAAACAGTTGTAATGTATCAACCTGTGTGTGGTGCTGTTTGTAACCCCACTAAAATTTTT
>NC_069006.1:10534417-10535079 GCF_001194135.2 Octopus bimaculoides | reverse complement strand
TGAAAGGGCTAAGGTGTAGGTGCAGGAGGTGGTCAAACTCTGTGTAAGGAGTAGACAACCACCATGTATGAGTATGTATGCATGAATACATGAATATTTAGGTATACAAGTATATATATATATATATATATATATATCATCATCATCATCACCATCGTTTAACATCCAGTTTCCATGCTAGCATGGGTTGGACGATTTGACTGAGGACTGGGTTAGGGTTAGGGTTAGATGGCTACACCAGGCTCCAATCTGATTTGGCAGAGTTTCTACAGCTGGATGCCCTTCCTAACGCCAACCACTCAGAGAGTGTAGTGGGTGCTTTTACATGCCACCAGCATGAAGGCCAGCCAGGAGGTACTGGCAACGGCCACGTTCGAAATGGTGTATTTTATGTGCCACCTGCACAAGGGCCAGTTCAGCGGTACTGGCTACGAACTCGCTCGAAAGTGCCAGGAAGGCAACGTTGGTAACGGTCACACTCAAATGGTGCTATTTACGTGCCACCGGCATGAAAGCCAGACAGCTGGTGCTCTCGCAAAGATCAAACTCAGACGGTGCTCTTAGTGATTTACTGGTACAGGTGCCATCACGATTTCGCTTTCGTTTGCCCCAACAGTTCTTCGCAAGCCAAGTTTAGTGTTCAATGAAGGAAAGGTACGCAT
>NC_069006.1:10528925-10531954 GCF_001194135.2 Octopus bimaculoides | reverse complement strand
CTCAATAGCAATGTTCCACCTTCGAATGAGAGCATGTATCCCTGCCCCGAAAAATTCTGTTGACTGTTCTTTGAGCCACTTCTTCACTACAGTTTTCACTTCCTCGTCACTGGAATAATGTTTGCCTCTCAAACGCTCTTTCATGGGGCCAAAGAGATGATAGTCTGAAGGCGCTAAATCTGGTGAGTGTGGAGGTAGTGAAGAAGTGGCTCAAAGAACAGTCAACAGAATTTTATCGGGCAGGGATACATGCTCTCATTCAAAGGTGGAACATTGCTATTGAGAGAAACAGTGACTATGTTGAGAAGTAGGGATGTGATCCACAGAGGACCAGCTTCATTTTGATGTATGATACATATCCCTGTGTTGCTAATTATACCTGTCCTACACAAAATGACATTACTTTTTCACTCACCCTCGTATATATCAAAGTTAAATAAGACTAGTTTATGAGATTACCCTAGGTTTCACATCTATAAAGGACTTAGCTTTATGGCATAACATCAAATCACAAAACCTGTTGGTTAAAGGCCTCTCTAGTGAGTGGCCTATCTCGAATATGGAGCAGGAAAGGACTCCGTTACTCAATGTCAACAATGGGGATTGTCTCTCCTTCGCTATCAATCACTGGTGATCCTGTTATCCTGTGGATTCCAATAGGCTAGCAGGGATTTTCTGAAATGTAAGCACAGTCTAAAGACCTCCGTTCTGGAGCTCAGGATGTTCCCAGGGTCGAGGGAGTCCTTTAGGATCCTCACCTGTTCCGCTATGCATAATTTACAGTGATTTCTCCTGTTAATGTAGGGGCCTGGATTTTCTAGGCTACTCCATAATATTGTGTATGGAATCCCGTCGTCTGTCAGCTGCCATACATGGCTGGCTAATGACGTGACGAATCTCCTTCCCAGTATCCCGAAGGAAGATCTGTGGTTGGAGAGGTGTTGTTTGAATGATCTCCCGGAACAGCCAATGTATCTCTGTGGTCAGGTGTTCGGAGTCGTGTGTTTGTTGGTGTTGGCATCACTGCCATCATTGTTGCTGGAACTGTTGCTGTTGGTACTAGCACTGCAGGTGTTGGCATCATTGGAGGTAGTGATGGTGTTGGTGCCACTATTGCCAGTGTTGGTGCCACTATTGCCAGTGTTGGTAAAGGCGCTGTTGTTGTTATTATGACCATCGTCATTGATGGAGGCACTGTCATCGCTGTTGGAGATGTCATTGACGATGTCTCCGCTGCTATTTCCGTTAGGGATGCTGCCGTTGCTGCCGGCGCTGTTATTGCTGTTGTCGTTAGGGGTGCTGCCATTGCTGTCATTGAAGTTGTTATTGCTGTTGTCGCTGGTGATGGTGCTGTTGGTTCTGTTCGCATTTCTGCTGCTGCTACTAATGTTACTGATGTCTCTGCTACTGTGGTTGCCATTAGGGGAGCTGCTGATGTTGCTGCTGCTGCTGCTAGGGTCAGCCAGTACCTTGGCTTCATACACCACTCCCTTGGTTTCACAGTGGCCCCTCACTGAACCTCTGTTGTGGTCCCTGCATGAACATCCTGCTTCTGCTCATGGTCTAGGGGTGCTAACTAGAAGGCTCTTAATATTGGGGCACAGCTAAAAGAGACCCTAAGGTTGTGCCTGTTGAAAATTTGTCTGTATCTATGTGAACTAGCAAAATGTTTATCTGTTAACTTAAGGAATATCCTACCTACAGACGTTTTAACATTAAGAGAGAAGTGGGGGTGGGCAAACCAAATGATGTTTCTGTGGCACTTCCTTCTAGGGATGTTGGGGCCCGGCATGTAGGAGATGCAGTCCCTAAATCCGTTAGTAGTTAGGGCCTCATTATAGCAGAGAGCTGCTGCATCACAAATCTTTTGACTGAAGGAAAGGTTTTTGAGCATGATGGGTGGGTGACAAGAGGCTTTGTTGATGTACGTTAGCCTCTCATTTGGCTTGCGGTAGGGCCTGTATGTACCAGATCCCTAGTCAAGCGTGATGTCAAAGAAGTCCGTGGTGGTGAGGTTGGTCTTGATGGTGATTTTCAATCCTATGGAGCCAAATGTGCTAAGTAGACCTTGCCTAAGCTGGTCTAGTGTGTGCCCGATTGCTCCTCTAGAAATGGCCAGGGTGTCATCTCTGTAGAGACCAAAGAGGACAGAGAGGAACTTTTCTTAAGGGTACCAAGGATAGATAGACAACCCGGTGAGATCGCATACATCAGCACTGTCGAAGGGCCCCATTGCTACATCAAAGGAGCCTGTGGGATCAGATTGCTTGACCCAGGCTGAACCTTTATTGAACAGGACTGTTTTCTTGGTGTGCATAACAACATCTATATCCCTGTCACTAATGCAAGTGAAGCCCCTAGCAAAGGAGAGCGCTTTGACCAGTAACTCTTTTGATATATACGGATAAAAATCAAGTATGTTAAATTGGGTAAATCTTGCCACTTGCTAGAGAGGCCTTTAACCAACAGGTTTTGGGATCTAATGATACACCATAAAACTAAACCCTATACAGACGTGAAACCTAAGATAATCCCCTAAACCAGCCTTATCTAACTTTAATTATATACTGCTCTATAACTTAGAGTGTGCTTCTGTTTTTCGGATTTATGTTTACAGACGAGATATATATATATGTGTGTGTATATATATTCTTGTTTCTTTCTTTTCTTTTCCTTGCTTCAGTCATTTGACTGTGGTCATGCTGGAGCACCAGCTTTAGTCGAGCAAGTTGATCCCAGGACTTATTCTGTGTAAGCCTTGTACTTATTCTCTCGGTCTCTTTTGCCAAACCGCTAAGTTATGGGGACGTAAACACATCAGCATCGATTGTCAAGTGATGGTGGGGGGGACAAACACGGACACACAAACATATACACACATACACACATATATATATAATGACGGGCTTCTTCCAGTTTCCGTCTACCAAATCCACTCACAAGGCTTTGGTCGGCCCAAGGCTATAGTAGAAGACACTTGCCCAAGATGCCATGCAGTGAGACTGAACCCATGATCATGTGGTTGGTAT
>NC_069006.1:10525320-10527553 GCF_001194135.2 Octopus bimaculoides | reverse complement strand
TCACCCCAACCTGTAACCTACACTAAACTTTTCACCCTACACTCAACCCTTCCCACCTCCCCACTGAATCCTTCACTCACCCCAACCTGTAACCTACACTAAACTTTTCACCCTACACTCAACCCTTTACCACCCCCAATCCTTCACTCTACATTAAATCCTTCTCTCACACTCAGCTTTTCCTTCACACCCAATACCAAACTCTTCACCCTCACTCAGCTCTTCAGCTCACAATCAACCTTTCCCTCACAGCCCTTCACTCCAAACTCAAGCCTTGACTTTACATTCAACTCTTTGCTCACACTTGACCCTTCACTCTACACTCAACCCTTCACTCCACACCATCCTACACAGTTTCTATTTCTCAAATTCACTCTCAAGGCATTGGTTGGCCCAGGCCTGTTGTACAAAACACTTGCCCAAGGTGCCATACAGTGAGACTGAACCCAAAACCATGTGCTTGTAAAGTGATCTTATTAACCACAGCAATGCCTGCACCTACATTAATAACAACAACCTCATTTCCTAATTAAAAAACAAAAAACAGTTCAGTAACGTTTATGATAAACTGTTTGTTAGCCACAATCACAACTCCAACAACAATAATAAATATAGCCTTAGTTTTATTGGAGCTATGAATTAAATACCTGGGGTACGTAATTAAGGTTAAACACTGATGAGCCAAAGTGCCATGCAGTGGGACTGAACCTGAAGCCATTTGGGTGGGAAGCATAAAGTTTACCACAAAGCCAAATCCGTACCCATACGTTAATCTGTAGCATACTGTAGGTGCATAATGTTGCCATATGAGTTTTCTCCCCACTCAATACAACAGAGTGTGCCAGCAACTACAGGGGAGAAAGCTCATATGATGACATGATGCACTTACAGCATGCTAAAGGATTAAATAGTGGGTGGTGATGTTAAACCATAATAAAGAGGGAATTGAAAAAGGTTAGTGAATATAAAGGGAGCAATAGTTAAAAAATTTGAGAAGCAATGACTTAGATGGACTTAGGCATGTGGAAGCTTGGTTAAATGGGTGCTGGATAACTAATTGGCTGATTTGGGCTGTGAGCTGTTACGCACATTAAAACCATTCCATTTAATGTTTTTGGAGAAACCATTTATTTACATAAAAATATATATGGAAGCTTTTGCTGAGAGTAAACTGTATGCCAGAAGTGTGGAGATAAGCATTTATCACAAGAGATATGACTTCATGCTTGCTAGAAAAGATAGCTCTATCTTTGTGGTGTGAGAGGCAGGAAAATGCTGTGTAGACAAGCGATTCCTTTTAACTTGAGACCGTGTAGCAACCAAGAAACCTGCTTCCATGCAGACCATTGTTGCTTCTCTGGTTGATTGCGGCACACATCTCAATTTACAGCCATGTTTTGGTGGGAAACTCATGGAAGTTTCTGTTTGAAATCATACGATTGAATAATTACAGCTGGAATACAGTTGGCTAACAATTAGGCCAACATCACCTGATACGATGTGGTGGCTCAGTTGTTCTTACTGAGTGGACACAGTTTCAGATCTAAGACAAACTTCAAGAGAGTGGGTCGAAAATGAGTTTTACCGAGTCTTTTATTTACGGTCAAAACCTACAGAATATCATAAATGTAGTTTAACAGATGGAATAAAGTTGTTTACGAAAAGCAATAAAGTATTGTACAGGCACAACACTTTTTTCAGACCCTGATGATCCAGACCCTCTAATAACCTGCAGGAATTTAGAAGCGAGTATTTCAAGTTCCCATGGTCACCAGGCTAATTTATTGGTACCTTAGTCAAACTAGTACCTTGTACTGTACATAATTAATAATCTTGTATCATTTATACTAAAATAATAAATAAATGCGCCCTTTTAAAGCCGAGCCAAGCTCATGGGCCCGGTTTCCCAGTTTCAATGGCGTATGTGTTCCTCAGCTGGACGGGACGCCACTCCATCGCAGCGTTACTCCTTTTGCCAGCTGAGTGGACTGGAGCAACGTGAAATGAAGTGTTTTGCTCAAGAACACAACGCGTCGTCTGGTCCAGGAATCGAAACCACAATCTTACGATCATGATGCTGACACCCTTACCACTGAGCCATGTGCCTCCACATCATTTATACAAATGAACAGATAATTGTATTTCATTTGCTTATTGAAGCAAATTTAATATTTGTTTTATTCAAAGGTGGCGCGCTATCAGAATTGTTCGCACACTGAGCAAAATGCTTTGT
>NC_069006.1:10519599-10525026 GCF_001194135.2 Octopus bimaculoides | reverse complement strand
GACCCGACAGCATATACTGGTTTACCTCCGCTGCATCATGCTGGTTCTGTACCCCTTTGAGCAGCATCAAAATTCACTCATCTGTCCACAACCACTCTCCAAGATTTCCTATCATTAACAAACTCTTTTGCCTCTCTCACTCCAACACCTCTGACCACCAAAGCTTTCCTCACTCCGTCCATCCATCCACACAAACCGAGTTCTGCTGCCTACCACTTCTGCCTTCATCACCCTCCTTACCATCCACTCCTCTCCATGTGGCCAAACCACCTCAACATTCGTCTATCCCGTTTGGTTGTTAGTTTTTCTCCCATTCCTGCTCACCTTCACACCTCCTCATTCCTCATCCTGTCCATCCATGTCACACCAACCATAGCCCTCAAAACATCTCATCTCAAACACATCTAGTCGCCTCCTTTAAATACTGGTTAAACACTGAGGTCAATAAAACTTGCTGGCCTTGTGCTAAAATTCGAAATCAACATTTGCTTAATCAAAAGGTGGTGAGCTGGCAAGAACCGTTAGCACAATGGTTGATGGCATTTCATTCACCTTTATGTCCTATGTTCAAATTCCACCCAGGTTAACTTTGCCTTTCATCCT
The DNA here is from genome assembly GCF_001194135.2 of Octopus bimaculoides. Taxonomy (NCBI): domain Eukaryota; kingdom Metazoa; phylum Mollusca; class Cephalopoda; order Octopoda; family Octopodidae; genus Octopus; species Octopus bimaculoides. The sequence continues at coordinate 10,524,423 of NC_069006.1, read as the reverse complement.
CATGGTTCAATAAAATAACTTAACCTTGGCCTCGTGCCAAAATTTGAGACCAATATTGGTTTAATTCAGAATGTTGGTGCGAAAAACTCAGTCACTCAAAGAGGCTTGAGAACTAAAGTTTCCAGGAAATCAATGTTGTAGTTGTACAGATAATTAGTTAGCAACAATCACCACTGTTTGGTTTATCTAAATTTTCATTTGGACAGAAATTTTGTTAAAGCCTGAATATAATGGAAGATTTATTCAAACACACAGCATGCGGCGGCGGCGGCGGGGGAGGAGGTTTGGCTGAAAGACACTCTTTTTCGTTCTCCCGCTATTCCTCTTTCTTAGCTACTTCTTCCACAATTGCTGTTTTCGCCCTCTCTATTTCAGTTTCTCTCTCTCTCTACCGTCTCCATTTTTTTTTCTGCTTTTCTCTCTCTTTCTCTTCCTACCTCTTTTCTTTCCTCCTTCTTCCCTTCCTTTCTTCAGTCTCTTTTTCTCTCTCTCTCTCCCTTTTCTTCCCTATCTCTCTCTCTTTCTCCCTTCCTCTTACACCATCCCTCCTTCTCTCTCCCTAGTCCTCCCAATCTCAATCTCTCCCCTTCTCTGTTTCCTTAGTTTCTCTCTCCCTCCCTCAGTCTCTTTACCTTCTTTTCATCCTTCTCTCACTCTCTCTCTCTCTATCTATCTATCTCTCTCTCTCTCACCGTTTGACGTATGTAGAAAGTTTCTGAGAAGTGAACGAACAACGACGACTCCCTCCGTAGCTGACCGGGAAAAAATATCAAATCCTTTCCTCAACCTCCAACAGTCAAAACTGGAACTTCCACTGCGTAATCACTCATCCTGCAAGAAATAGTTGCCTATTACCTTCAAACACCGAAATACACTGAATAATGTGTTCCGGTGTTGTCTCGGCTGAAACGTCTTCGTAAGTCAACAGGATCTGAGTTATTTACCCGGCCATCCACGCCTCTCCACCAAGTTACTATAAACTTAATTGATCTGCCTGGCCAACAGGTTGGTTGGTCTGCTACCTACCCGACTGTTTTTGTTAATGGCACGACCAGCTAATATCGGACTGATTAGTATCCATCCTATAGATTTGCTATTTACCTGTCCAGCTGACTTACTCTAAGGACTAACTAACTATCCACCGAGCTTTCCGGAGATTCAATCAAACTATTTATCCGACCGGCCGACGGTCGGCCTTTTCACTGACAAATCTATATAAAATGCCCGATCGGGCAGTTTGCAGCCGATTATTCTAGCTATATACACAGCAGACCTATCGCCTGCACTTTCTTCCATTTAGGCCTCCCTTTCTTCATCCCTCTCCTTTCTATTTCTCTTCTCTTTATCCTCTTTCTCACTCACCATCTTTTCTATCACCATCCTCTTTCTCTCTTTTATTTTCACCCTCTCGCTTCTACCTATAACTTCCTATTTTCCTTCTTTTTCTTTATTTCGCTACCTCCCCTTCATACTTCTTACCCCCCATACTTATCTTCGTTCTCTTTTTTTTTTCCTCTTCCTCATTCTATCTTCCTCCCCCTTATACTTCCTTCTCTCTTCCGCATAACCCCTCTTTCTTCATACTTTGCATTCCCCCTTTCTCTCTCTTTGCGACTACTTAACTTTTTCTCACTCCTCTTCCCCCCTCTTGTTTCCATCAGTGTCTTCTGTTTCTCTTTCTCTCCTTTCGCCTCTCTCTACACTCTTTCCCTCTTCCTTCTCGACCTCCCTACTTCACTCAGCATTTCACCCTCATGTTCTACCTCTATCTCAACACTCTCCCTACTTTCTTGCTTGCTCAGTCAGTGACTAATCTGTCTCTCCCTCTCGTTCAATGGGTCTACTCACTCTTTTTCAGTTAATTTCTCTCTCTCTCTCTCCCTTTCTTTCTCTCTCTCTCTCTCTCTCTCTCTCTCTCTCTCTCTCTCTCTCCCCGACTCTCCGTTTTTGTTGCTCTCGTTCTCTCTGTTCCTCTCTGTTCCTTTCTCCTTTCCTCCTCACATTACCCGCTCACTCACATCTCATTCAATTGGTATGTCTATTTGTCTCTCTTTCTCTCTTCCTTTCTCTCTCTCTCTCTCTCTCTCTCTCCCCTACTCTCCGTTTTTGTTGCTCTCGTTCTCTCTGTTCCTTTCTCCTTTCCTCCTCACATTACCCGCTCACTCACATCTCATTCAATTGGTATGTCTATTTGTCTCTCTTTCTCTCTTCCTTTCTCTCTCTCTCTCTCATTTATTCGCTTCTCTCTCTTTCTCATTTCATTCAATTGTTTATCTTGTCTCTTTTTATCTCTCCCCCCCCTCCCTCTCTCTCTCAAAAACCTAATGAAGGGGCGTAGCAGAAGGATCCCTAACCTATCTTTTAATATGGAAAGCTTCAACGTTGCAGCCCCCTACTATCATGAGAACCCAACAGCATATCTATTTACTGCCAATACGTTTTTGCAGATTCAAACATGAACATCTGATCGCTGTTGTTTTTCCTCATCAAAGGACGCCTCCTCCCTTCAGGCAATGAGCGTTCATAACACACGCGATTCACCGGTGTAAGGGGACTTTGAGACACCAATGTTTCGACTTCATTGTGTCTCCTCAGTTGAAGCTACCTCACCGGACCGATGAATCTTATAAGAGCACAAGCTTTTGTTTGTAGGAATCAGCAAATTATTTACTGACGCATGCTGATGTTTGCCAAACTTATAATAATTCATGGAGTGCACAAAGAACAGGAAGAATCCAAACTATAACGTATTATTTACTTTTAATACGCTCTGGCAAATTTCGTACGTCAATATCTGATAGCTGTGGTTTCTCGTCTGATGCGTTTGTGTATGTGTGTGTGTGTGTGTGTGTGTGCATATACGTACATACATAAATACATACACATACACACACACACACACACACACACACACATATATATATATATACACACACCAAACGATAGAGACGGATAATGAAATACACGGGAAACTTTATTGCTCACAACGATCGTTTCGACACATCCTGCTTCGATTCCACTAGTTGTGGTCCACCCCTCGGTGAAAAAACGTCTCATCAGGAGACGTAATAAGATGCATCACATTAAATGAACTCTGTTTGGCTCGGATTTGATATAGCATGTTATATATATGCTTGATATAACATGATATATATATATATATATATATATATATATTATGCACACACACTCACACACACACACACACACACACACACACACACACACACACACACACACACACACACACACACACATACATACACACACATACACAGTCAAGTGTATACATTCATCACAGATGTTCGACGAACGGGAACGTGAAACTCTGAGCAACAGTTCTGTGACGAATTTGCAGTTTAAATAAAAAGTATATATATATATTAATAATTTAGAGAAGAACCACCATGGTGCAACTCAAACGACGAAGGAGATCAGACACCATCAAGAAAAGCGTACTAGACAAAATACTAGTTTAAAGATCTTAAAAATCCAAAAGAAAATTTGTAATCCATAAAATCTATAAAATATTGGACGTAAAATTTTAATCAGTTTAGTAAATTTATAAAAACGAAAGTGAATGAAAGACTACACGCGTTTCATGGCCACATAAAAGTGGGAAAATCTGGTCAATCTGCAATGAATCGATCAAGATAAAAACCACTCATAATGAGGACACTCGTCAAGTCATGTAACTTCAAAAAACGTAACCTAATATTTAAAAGTGCGATAAAATAAGAAAAGTAGAAATCTGTACGTTTGAGCAAAAAATTAATACAATAAATAAATAAGTGTCAAGGTTTTATAATAATAATCATAATAATAATAAACATCTGTCAAGTTAAAGGCATAAAACGTCTAATGGAGAAATAATTACTGTAGATTAGGAAAAAGAAAACATATATAAAGATAGTATGATTAACTATTAAATGAATCGATTCATTGTAGATTGACCAGATTTTTCCACTTTTATGTGGCCATGAAACGCGCGTAGTCTTTCATTCACTTTCGTTTTTATAAATTTACTAAACTGATTTAAATTTTATAGATTTTATGGATTACTAGTTTTCTCTTAGATTTTTTAGATTTTTAAACTAGTATTTTGTCTAGTACGCTTTTCTTGATGGTGTCTGATCTCCTTCATCGTTTGAGTTGCACCATGGTGGTTTTTCTCTAAATTATTAATATATTTCTCGTTATATAATTCAATTTGATATTATTAAATTGTATGTCCTTGTAAGTTCGGATTTTGAAATCCCCTAGCATTATAATATATATATATATATATACAGTAAGAAAAGGGAGGAAGAAAATTTTGATTATCCTCACATGATGAGGATATGAATATGAAACACACACACACACACACATATATAATAAAAGAAAGAAAATGCACACAGTTCTATATTTAAGAGATGAGGAATTATTTACATTCGACGGATATTTGTCCTCATCTTGTTTCGGCTGATATACCCTCCAGCCTTCTTCAGGTGTCTTGGGGAAATTTCGAACCTGGGGTCTCATTCCTAAGGTATTTTTCGATGTTATTATTATTATTATTATTATTATTGTTGTTGTTGTTGTTCAGGTCACTGCCTGGAATCGAACTCGGAATCTTGGGGTTAGTAGCCAGCGCTCTTAACCACTACGCCATATGCCTGTAGGCAATTATGGAGTGAATTTTAGGACTTACAAGTCTAATGTTCTCCTATCCTTCTTTAATACCAGTCCCCATATACTGTTCATATCTGCACTCGGTCTGCTTAGGAGGTTGTTGTGTCCTAGCATATGTGCTGCTGATTTTAGTTTTCGTATTTTCCAGTG
>NC_069006.1:10509713-10519589 GCF_001194135.2 Octopus bimaculoides | reverse complement strand
GATTTTAGTTTTCGTATTTTCCAGTGGTGTTCTCTGTCTATTATTTTAACTTCATCCCACAGGGGGAGGTGGTCTCCATTTTTTCCATACATGGTCAGCTATACCCGATTTATCAATATAACAATAATAATAATAATAACAATAATAATAATAATAATAATAATAATAATAATAATAATAATAACAACAACAACATCGAAAAATACCTTAGGAATGAGAACCCAGGTTCGAAATTTCCCCAAGACACCTGAAGAAGGCTGGAGGGTATATCTGCTGAAACGTTGTTAACAACAAACAAGATGAGGACAAATATCCGTCGAATGTAAATAATGTGAAAAAATGCACACAGTTTACATCGTTTCAATATATTTTAAATGAAAGAGTATTGTAATTTCATATTTTCTTAAGATTTTAGTCCATGTTCTTGTTTGAAAGTTTGTGAATAAATCAACAAGTAGAAACATCTAAGGGGAGGTAATTAGTGATAGTTATTACTGGGGACAAAGGAAGTAATTGTTCATTTCTGGGGTGTGTTAAATAAACATACAAAAACTCATTATGTGATCACGAATTAAAATATATTAAAATATATTCTGAAACCAAAGTTGGTTATTCGTTCATATTTAGTCGTGCTCTGTATTTTTCGATACATTTTCTTTATTTAAACGTTCTTGTACAGAAATTGTTTCTTTGCACTGGTAGATGGGGAAGACTTTGAAATTTGATTGAAAATTTCCTGTACATCTCTCTATATGTTCACTCAATGGTATCTGTTTATACCTTGGAAAACGGATCTGTTTATACCTTGGAAAACGGATCTGTTCATACCTTGGAAAACGGATCTGTTCCTTATGTAGTCTGGTTCTCCGTCTAAGTGACATACTTGTCTCTCCTATATAGTTATGTCCACAACCTGAACAGGTTATAACATAAATTAAATTCTCGGATGCCCAAGTGAAGTTGGTCTTAATTGTGAACTTCTCTCCTTGTTCAAATTGGAATTCTGAGCCTTCCAGTAGGTTGTGGCATGTTCCACAGTTTAGAAGTCCTCATTTTTGTAATCATTGGTTTCGTAGCTGTTGTGTAAAGTTTTGCATTTGTCAGTAGTCTTTTCAGCGATTTTGGATTGCTTTTGAATTAATTTCTTTTCAAGATGTTTTTCATTTTTGCATCCCTAGTGAGCAGTAATAGATTTTGTACAATAATGTTGTATGCCTAATTGTTTCTAAGGCTGCAAGTTGATACGTTAGTATTTTGAGATGAAGTGTGGTGTTTCATTTTGTTTACCTTAGTGTTTTAATGATAATTTTCTTGGCGCGTTTAGTTCCATCATCTATAAGTGAGGCTGGATAGTGTCTCTCAGTTAGTGTTGTTCTGAGGTCTTGAAGACGGAGGTCCCGAGTATTTCTATCAGACATTATTGTGCAAATCGTTTTCGCTAAATTAAAGGGAATATTTCTTTTGGTGTGTTTCAGGTGGCATGAGCTAAACAGAAGATATTTGGTTATTGCCTTTTTTTAATAAGAATATCTAAGAAAAAGAGCTGTTCTTTGCTATATTCCATTGTAATCTGAATGTTAGGGTTTATACTATTTAGTTTTGATTTAAATTCCAAAAGTTTGTCAGTGGTCTCATTCCAAATGATAAAGCAGTCGTCCAGATATCTTTTCCAATTTTCTTTTATATAATGTTGAAATGGATATCCATATTTTGGCAGTGACACTTCATATATGGTGAATTAAAAATATCCCATTATTAGGTTCTCAAGAACAGGGGCTACTTTTGTGCCCATCGCAATTCCACATTTTTGTCGATAGTAGGTGTCATCAAATAGGAAATAATTGTTCTGAAATATAAATTTTAAAGTTTCAATAATAAAAACCTGGTTTCTGCGCTATTCCATTGTCTTGTAGGATATTGGTGTAAAGATTAATAACATCGAAGGAAACCAATAATGTCTCTTCATTAGTTGTGCTTAAGCATATCTAGATCGTCTTTAATGAAACTTTTGACGTAATTCAGCAAGGCTTTCAGTAGGATGTCTAGAAAATTGCATAGGTAGTGGGTTTCAGAGCAACACTAACCGAGAGACACTATTCACCCTCACAGATGACACACATACGACGGGCATCTTTTATTTTCCGTCTACCACATACACTTGGTCGGCACGAGGCTATAGAAGAAAACACGCAGTGGGACTGAACCCGGAACCATGTGGGTGGAAAACAAACTTCTTACCGCATAGCCACGCCTTTAGTATTTCATTTATGGACACCTGAAGGATGAAAGGTAAATTTGAGACAGCCGCAGGATTTGCAGCCAGAACGTAAAGAGCAAGGACTAATTCCCGCAAGGCATACATAAGCCGTCTAATGCTCTAACGATTCATTTATTAGCCCCGGAAGGCTGAACAATAAAATTTGAGATCCCGGTGGGATTTCAACTCAGAACTTAAATAACCGTAGCAAATACTTACAAGGCATACATCACTCATCGACAACCTCCCTACTAGCTCTGGTCTGGCTATTTCATTTATTGGGAAGGCAGCGAGATGGCAGAATCTCTAACGGCGTTTCGTCCGTCTTCGCGTTCTGAATTCAAATCCCGCCGAGGTTGACTTTGCTGTTCAGCTTCTCGGAGTCGATGAAGTAAATACCAGTGAAACGCTAGTACTTACTTTATGATGTAATCGACTTACTCCTCCCCCGAAATAATTAGCCTTGTGCCAAAATTAGAAACTAATATTTCTTTTGTGGCCCAGTGGTTAGGGCAGCGGACTCGCGGTCGGGGGATCGCGGTTTCGATTCCCAGACCGGGCGTTGTGTGTGTTTATTGAGCGAAAACACCTAAAGCTCCACGAGGCTCCGGCAGGGGGTGGTGGCGACCCCTGTTGTACTCTTTCGCCCCAACTTGCTCTCATTCTTTCTCCCTGTTTCTTGAGTAACGCTGCGATGGACTGGCGTGTCGTCTAGCTGGGGGGGGGGCACATACGCCATAGAAACCGGGAAACCGGGCCCATGAGCCTGGCTAAGGCTTTAAAAGGGCGCATAAATAAATAAATAAATAAATATTTCTTTTTCTGGCTCCAGAAAGACAAAAGGCAAAGTTGAAACCTCGACGGAATTTGAATTCAGGAGATAAGTCGTCGTCGCCGCCATGTTACTGCTGCTTCTGTTGTTGTTGTGGTTGTGGTTGTTGTATCGTCTGCATGCAGTGCATTGATGACAGCACAGTGAATGTCCTCCCGCTTAAGCACGAGTTCCTCCAGTAGCCTGGTCACTCTTGTCCAACCAGCTCGTCATATTGTCCAGCCAGCTCGTCATATTGGTCCAGTCACTGATTTCTTCGCCTGCCTCCGCCTTCCGAATTTAAAACATCACCAGAAAGTCAGAAAGCAAAATAACCGGAATAATTACGCACAAAATATTTTGCTTGTTGCTCTACCAACTCTTGACTCCATGTTTGTAGACGCAACAAATAGCTTTAAGTTAGCCGTCATTCCATGGATAGAGGATGAACATTCTCGTTTTACTTATTTCACGCATTGAACTGCGGCCATGCTGAGGCACCGCCATGATGGGTTTAGTCGAACAATTCAACCCCAGCATTTTTGTTAAAGTCAGGTACTTGTTTTCTCAGTGTCTTTTGTCAGACCACTAAGTTATGGGAACATAAACAAACGGACACCAGTTATCAAGCGATTGCGGGGACAAACAAAATAAAGACAACACATGCATACATACACACACAAAGAAATATAAGTATGTGCGTGAGAGTGAGAGTGTGTGTAGATATATATTTGATAGGCTTCCACACAGTTTCCGTTTACCAAATTCACTCACAGGTATTAATCGGACGGAGGCTATAGATGAAGACACTTTCCCGAGGTGCCACGCAGTGAGACTGAATTTGAAAGCCAGGCGGTTGCAAAGCGAGTGTCAACTACTACAGCCTCGGACCGACAAATAACTTGTAAATGAATTTGTTCGACGGGAAACTGTACGAATCCCATCCAATGCTCTAAAATCTCTGGCAATTAGCCGCTTTACATACAATGTGCCTCACTTGTCTGTCATGTGTCCCATGGAGATTTCCATGTCGTAGAAGTGAGTGAGGTTACCATACCATCCTCCTGAAAGGGAAGCTGGCCCGTCGCAGGGATAACTTTATAGCTATTGTTAATTTACAGCTTGGTGGAATGGATGAACGTCTAAAGAAGTTGTTTTGCTAAAGAATACCACGTGTCATCATCCGGTGTAGACCACTAAGGCCTCGTACCTTCACCTTATGCCTGCGAAGTAGAAATGGGGTTCGATCAGTGGTTCTTAACCGGGGTCCATATAATATTGGGGGGAGGGGTCCACATAGTAAAATAGTAAATGGGGATCTACAATAGTATTTTAAGGGCCCCTGAAAAAATTTTGCTTTAGATGTAGGTATTGGTATATATTGCAAGAAAGAGTTAAGTTTCTTTCTCTAACATTTTACATAGTTCAACCTACCACAAGTTAATGTGTGAAAGACAAAATAAGAATTTTGAAAGAAGTTTCTATAAAATTAGTTTTTAAACATCGAATGGCTATGGTGGGGAGGTCTCGGTCCATAGGTAAAAAGAAAAAAATTGTTGAGAATCACTGAATTAGATGGTCGCGTCTGGAAAGCGTTTGATTCTTTGATTACAGATTTGCTGGGTCAAGAAAGTCCTGTTGTTAAACAACAATAACAACAGCATCATTGCCTTCACAGATGCTGTTTCATCTTCTTTGCCTCCTCTGTCTCTTGCTTTTTCCTCAACTTGATGGCTGATGTTTTGTTAAAGTCTCGTTAACGGTCAGCCGAGAAAGTACGAGACTCTCCATCATTAACAAACATCACACACCATCACTTCGACCATTTCTCTCTCTGTCCCCATCTATCTATCTATCTTTCTATCTATCCATCTATCTATCTGTCTCTCTGTCAGTCAGTGTTACTCTTTCTGTGTTTCTCTCTGTGCATGCGTGTGTGATTCTCTCTCTCTCTCTTTATCTCCCTCCCTCTCTCTATCTCTCTTTATCTCCCTCCCTCTCTCTATTTATCTGTTTGTCTCTTTCTCTTTGTGACTATCTGTCTATTTATGTATCTCTCTTCCTTTCTCTCTCTACCTGTCTATTTTTTTGACAAAGCACTAACTTTCGATACATATTTTATTCCTCTTCTGTCTCTCTCTATGTATCATCCAGCATTTCTCTCTCTCTCTCTCTCTCTCTCAATCTATCTCTGTCTTTGTTTCCGAAAATAATAACTGCCACCTATCCCCTACCTTCTTCCCTTCTATTCTCTATCTCTCTGTTACTTTCATTCTATTTCTCTGTCTATCTCTCTCCCTTCTCCTCCCTGTCTTTCATTCTTTGTTGTATATCTGTCTTTCAACCTCCAGCTCCGTTTCCTTAACTTCTCTCTCTCTCTCTTTCACTGTCTCTGCCCCTCTGCTTTTCTTTCCTCTCCCTTCGCCTTCCTTTGCTTTGTTTATCTCTTTCTCTTCCCCTACCTTATCCTCTTTCTCCTCAAACTTTCCTTTCTTTCTCCCTCTTCCTACCACTCTGATGGTTTACTTTCTTTCTTTGTTGTTTAACTCGCTTAACCTCCCCCTCCCCTTTTCCATATATTCTCACTCTTACTGTTTCTCTCTTTATTTCTTTCTTCTTTTCCTGTTTCATTTCTTTGTTATTTCTCCGTATTTCCTTCAATTCTCTCTCTTTCATTCTCCCCTTCCCATCTGTTTATATCTTTATCCTCCTCCTCCTTTCTTGTTTATTTCTTTATTATCATCTTCCTCTTCCTTTCTCTTAATCGTTTTACTTCCATCCCTTCCTCCTCCTTATTCTTTCCTTTCTTTGTCTTCCTTTATATCTCAGTCCTTTCTCTCTCTCTCTCTCTTTCTTTTTGTCTACTCTCTGCTCTACTTTATCTCCTTCCTCCTTCCGCTCTCACTCCATCTCTTTTACTTACATTATTTCTCTCTTTATTTCCCCTCACTCTTACTTTTTTTCTTGCAACGCTGTTTCTTTCTCTTTTTCTCCTTTCTTTCTGTCTGTTTTCTCACCTTCTCTATTCTTGTTTCCCCCTCTCATAACTTTTACTCTCTCTCCCTCATCCCTTAACTATCTTAAACTAATTACTATAACACTCCTTCCTTGTCACATCTGTCTCATTCTTTTCCCCATCACTCTCTCTCCCTCCTATCTCTTTTGTATCTCTCTCTCAATCTATCTATCTATCTGTCTGTCTGTATCTGGCCACCTCAACTTCCCTACCTCTCTTCCACTCTCTCTTTATATTTCCTCTCTTTTACCTGTCAGTTCCTTCCACTCCGTTCTTACTTCTGCCACTCTTTCTTTCACTCACACTCACTGTCCGATCCCTCACCTTTTCCTCGTCACTTCCGTCACGCTTTTGTTTCTCTTTCTCTCCCATATACACACATACGCACCACCTCCGCCTCTCTTTTATTACATATCTCTCTATCTTTCTATTTTGCGCTCTCCCTTCTCTCTCTATCTTTCTATTTTGCGCTCTCCCTTCTCTCTCTCTCTAAAACACACTTGTCTTGGGCCTTCAGAATTCTGATAGAGTCGTGTACGGGTGGACCGTAATGACTGGCTTACTGCAAACCAGTTTTTTCTTCCATCTGTCGCGATTGTATGTCAGAGCTCGAGGATTGGCCTAGCAATACAGCGAGCAGTGACGTTCTCACTCAACGATTTCCGTGTCCATTCTTTGACGCCAACCATTTCTTCTTCTTCTTCACTCCCTCCTTTCCTATGGTTCCTAGAAGAAGGGGCTTCGCAACGTCACTGGATCTTGTTATATGACTAAATACGCACGCAAACCACACATACACACACACACATACACGCGCGCAGTGCCGTCTCCAGACACGGGCAATTTGCCCGCGGGTGGGATGCCGACATATCTTGGGACCGAATTCGAATATACAGTTGTTTGTTTTCAGTAAATGTATATATATATGTGTATATATATATACTGTCGGGCCCTATGCATTGATTTATCGGGGTCCAATAACACTACTAAAACGGTTCCATGTGTGTGCGTGTATATATATATATATATATATATATATACATAACATATATAAGAGAGAGAGAGAGAAAGCCGTGTGTGTGTGTATATATATATATATATACATAACATATATAAGAGAGAGAAAGACGTGTGTGTGTGTATATATATATATATATATATACATAACATATATAAGAGAGAGAGAGAGAAAGAGGCGTGTGTGCGTTTGTATATAAGTGTCTTTGTCTTTTTCCGTGTCGTTCTTTGTCAAGTTCCTCCTACTTAGTCCCAACTTTACTCTTCCTGCTACCCTTTCCCTCTCTCTCTCTTTCTTTCTCCGTCACACGTTTCTTACCTTTCACCTTCTCTTACCGCTCTCGCTAACACACCGTCCCCTCTCTCTCTCTCTCATACTCATTCGTCCTGCCACCTCCTTTCTCTCTTTGCCATTTTCTTTCCCTCCCTCACACTCATCTTCTCTTTTTCTCCTTCCCCCCCTCACACTCTTTCAAACGTCTCACCATCTGTCATCCCTCCCCGCGAGACACCGTCCTCCCCGTTTCTCTTTCCCCCTCCCACTCATCCCCTTTTTCTATCTCTTTCATTCTTCCTCACACTGTCCCTCAGCACTCACCTAAGCACACCACCCTCTCTATCTCTCCCATTCACTCCGTCCATCCCTCTCACCACTCCTACTCCTCCTATTCCAGCTCCTCCTACTCCCACATTAATCTCTCCTACCACTACCTCCTCTCCTCTCACTCAACCACCAAACTACCCGCAACCCTACTCAAAGCTCCACTGTTGTTGCCCAGCCAACTTTATATTCCGGGTACATTCTACCAACTCAGTTTCACAAACTTTCCTCCTTCACCACCACCTCCCCCCTCTCTTCCACCTTACTCTTAGGTATTTATATTATATTATTTATACTTTATATTGTTTATATGTCTTCCATTCATATGTCTGTCTGTTCGTCTTGCTTGCCTCTGTTATATATATATATATATATATATATATATATATATATATATCTCTATATTATATACACACATATATAGATATATATATATATATATATCACATACGTTATCTATATGTTTATATAGTTTTATAGTATGTGTTTGCATATAGTTATTGAATATTATCAGTCTTATATGTATAGAAATATATATCGTCCTATTAAATTGCTGTATGTATGTAGATCTACGTGTGCAGTATATATATACACACACTATATGTCCCGTCTTTGTGTTCAAACCGTTGTCCCTCCACATGGGACAGAATTCTCATATTGTGTATGGATTTGTGTGTGTATATATGTAGAATGTGTGTGTGTGTGTATATACATATATATATATATACATATTATACACGTGCGTTGTATACGTGTTAATATACATAAACACGCATACATATAGCGCATATGTATGTATACAGTCTTACGGCCAATGGCCATGATGGAGCACCGCAGTAAAGACTTTGTATATATCTTGATTTCTTGGAAAACATGCGTGTTTGTATATGCTATACATATTTTACAGATGTGTATATATACACATTTTATAAATGTGTGTATATACATAACAAAATACCTACACACTAATGCGTGTATGTTCGAACATTTGGGCTTGGGTGTTTTTGTTTTATTTTATTTCAGATTTGAAATAGTTTTAACATAACGTCCACATGTGTATATACATATATATATATGTATGTAGAATATAAGAGTTTATATATATAATACACACACACACACACACACATCACAGCTGCTCTCTCTGAGACTACACAATATATAGCTTTAAACACAAAACATAAAGACTGCCAACATTGCACCAGACTGGCTTTTGTCTATTGATGTTGATTAATAATAATGATGATGATTTTTGATAGATACGCAAGGGAGGACTGGATATTGTCGATTATATTAATTCTCGTACTCCAATAGTACTTTTTTTCTATCGACCCAGGAAGTGGGGGGGGGGGAAGCAAAGTTGGACCTCAGTGGGATTTGAACTTAGAACGTAAAGTTCACTAAGGTGATGATGACGATGGTCAACGTATTCAGAGCGTATATATATATATATATATATATATATATATATGAATGTATATGTGTGTGTGTGACTCGTTTGTAGCAATACCGGAAATTTAAAATAACAAAGAAAGCATCGACTCTGATCGTAGACGCAGACATGTCTACACACACACACACACACGTATGTGTGTGTCTAAGATATGCACATGTAAATATTTATATACATGTGAATATATATATATACATACATACATACATGTGAATATTTATATATACATGTGAATATTTATATACATATACGTGTATATTTATATGCTTACACATATATACATGTGTGTATTTATATACTTACATGTGTGTATATTTATATACATGTGCATAAATGCACACACGTGTGAATATGTATATATACATATGCGTGTGTGTGTGTATATATGTATAGTATCTTTAAATTGGATTATCCATCACGTTATTTTATGATGCTTAGATATTTAGTCATGTATGTACATCAACACATACACAAGTGTACATGTATGTATGTATGTGTTATAGACGTTTAAAAAATATATATGTACGCATCTTTCTACATGTGTGAATATATGTATTCTAGTATAAGCAGTTACTTGTGTATACATTTGAGCATCCTTACACATTGTCCATCTCTCTCTCTCTCTCTCTCTCTCTCTCTCTATATATATATATATATATATATATATATATATATATGAGGGAAAAACAGCGTGTGAACATATCCGTGCTTACATTTGTAT
>NC_069006.1:10508912-10509703 GCF_001194135.2 Octopus bimaculoides | reverse complement strand
TATGTGTGTGTGTATATATATGTATGTGTGTGGTGTGTGTATGTATATATATATATATATATCAAAAAAACAATAACAAAAAAACAACAAAGTGAGGACGTGATATATATATATGTATGTACATACACGCAACATACAATCTGGGATATATTGAGTGTGTTAAGAATTACTACGAATCACAAATCGTGAATGAATGAACATCATGACGTAACAGTCCCGTTCTAACCCCTTCTTCTTTTCTTGACCCCCCACGTACCGCGCACATCAACACTTCTTTTTCTGTTCCCCGCTAAACATGTGATGTTATCCCAGGACAATATCTTCATTTTCTCTCTTCCATTGATACTGAATTGAGAAGAATGTCTAAGCCCTCATCATTGCTGTCTTTGTTGCTCCTGCCTCTCTTTCCATGTCTCTTTCTTTCTCTGCCCCTGTCTTCTTTGCCGATTCAGCCTCACCTTATTCCCCGTGCCAACGTGGTGGGGACACACATGCTCGATCCGTTAGAAATAGCAGCCAGACGTCGCAAATTACAACCTTACCTACCGTCTCAAAATATAAGATAGTGTGTGTGTGTTTGTGTCATTTGCCTGCTTCAGTCATTGGACTGCGACCGGGTTTAGTTGAACAAATCGACCCTACTGAAGTTTTTTTTCTCCTTTTATCGTACTTCTTTGCCGAGCCGCTAATTATTGAGACTTCAACAAACCAGCACTGGTTGTCGAGCTGTATGTAGGGGACTTGGCTAAACACACACAGGTATGTGATATATATATATATATATATATATA
>NC_069006.1:10507443-10508794 GCF_001194135.2 Octopus bimaculoides | reverse complement strand
ACACACACACACACACACACACACACACACACACACACACACACACACACACACACATACTCTCGCACACCCAGCTTGCTTCTGCATAGCTTCCTGCAACCAAATTCACTTACAGAGCTGGTGTGGGGGTCGAGCCAATGTTGTAGTAGAAAGACTGTCCAAGGAGCCGTGCAATTTTACTAACCCCGGAAAGCACGTGGTTGCAGACCGAGCATCTTAGCCAGGAGGAAAAGGAGATGGCTGGCCGTGGCTGGAATTCAACTGTTGGATCACTGCTGACACGAGGCTTCGTCACTACTACCGGCCATCGCCATCATTGGCATTACCACAACAGACACACCTCTGCTGCTACCGCCATCACTATACTATTACCGTCTCAAATACCACGGACATTGTGTGTGTTCAAGAGTGGCTGTGTGGTAATTAGCTTGCTTACCAACCACATAGTTCCAGGTTCAGTCCCACTGTGTGCCACCTTGGGCAAGTGTCGTCTGCTAGAGCCTCGGGCCGACCAAAGCCTTGTGAGTGGATTTGGTAGACGGAAACTGAAAGAAATCCCGTCATATCTTTGTGTGTGTTTGTGTCTGTCCCCCAAACCATCGCTTGACAACCAGTGTTGGTGTGTTCACGTCCCTGTAACATAGCGGTTTGGCAAAAAAGAGACCGATAGAATAAGTTCTAGGTTTACAAAGAATAAGTCCTGGGGTCGAGTTGTTCAACGAAAGACTGCTCCAGCATGGCCACAGTCAAATGACTGAAGCAAACAAAAGAACACAGACAGACGTGCATCCATCCATCCATCCTGTATTTTGTGCTAAAGTATCAGGTTTAAAAGAGAACAAATGTATTGACACTTGTCACTTTTAGGGCTGACTTGTATGTGTGTGTGTGTGTTTGTCCACTGCTTGACAACCAGTGTTCATTTATTTACATCCCTGTAACTTAGTGGTTTTGCAAAACAGACCCCATAGAATAAGTACCAGGCTTTAAAAGGAAAGAAAAATGAAAGAAAGGTGCAGGAGTGGCTGTGTGGTAAATAGCTTGCACACCAACCACATAGTTCCGGGTTCAGTCCCACTACGTGGCTCCTTGGGCAAGTGTCTTCTACTATAGTCTCGGGCCGAGCAAAGCCTTGTGAGTGGATTTGGTAGACGGAAACTGAAAGAAGCCCGTCGTATATATGTATATATATACATGTATGTGTTTGTCCCCCCCAACATCACTTGACAACTGATGCTGGTGTGTTTACATCCCTGTCACTTAGTGGTTCGGCAAGAGACACCGATAGAATAAGTACTAGGCTTACAAAGAATAAGTCCTGGGCTCGATTTGCTCGACTAAAGGCGGTGCT
>NC_069006.1:10505026-10505818 GCF_001194135.2 Octopus bimaculoides | reverse complement strand
ATATATATATGTATATATATATATATGTATATATATATATATATGTCTGTGTACATTTTGCAACCATGTGGTTTCAGGTTCAGTCTCGTTGCATGACATCTTCTACTATAAGCCCTAGGCCAGCGGTTCTCAACCAAAGTCTGTATGCTCCCTGCGGTCCACACAACAAGATAGTAAATTGGGGATCCACAATAATATTTTAAGGGCCCCTGAAACAAGATTGCTTTAAATGTATGTGTTGTTATGAGTTGCAAGGAACAGCTGCGTTTCTTTCTCCCACAAGTTAAATGTGTGAAACACAAAATAGGAATTTTGAAAGAAGTTTCTATAAAACTAGTTTTTAAACATTGAATGGTTATGGGGGTCCACCAGAATAGAATAGTAATTGAAGGAGTCCTTAGGTAAAACATGGCTGAGAACCCCTGCTCTAGGCAAACCGAAGCCTTGTAAATTTGGTAGATGAAAGCTAATAGAATCCCATTGTGTGTGTGTGTGTGTTCATGTTGCCTTGTCTTGACATCTCATGATAGTTATAAATAAATATCATCATCATCATTTAAAGTCCGTTTTTCCATCCTGGCATGGGTTGGGGGGGTTTGACAGGTGCTGGTAAGGCCAGGAGCTGCCCCAGGTTCTGTGGTCCGTTTTTGTTTGTTTTGTATGGCTGGACGCCCTTCCTAATGCCAACCACTTCGCAGCATGTGCTGGGTTCTTTTTCCGATGGCACCATTATTACATCAGTGTTCTTCATGTGCAGTCTTCCCATGAAAATATGTCTGGCGTTGGTCACTT
>NC_069006.1:10502159-10504329 GCF_001194135.2 Octopus bimaculoides | reverse complement strand
ATATATACATACACACACACACGACAAGCTTTTTTCAGTTACTGCCTACCAAATCTGCTCACAAGGCTTTGGTTGACCCGAGGCTATAGTAGAAGACACTTGCCCAAAGTGCCACGCAGTGGGCCTGAACCCAGAACCATGTGGAAGAGAAGGAAACTTCTTACCACACAGTCACTCCTGTGCCTATATACATAATGTTCCAACTTTGGCCATCGTTTTTGTTATTCAAGCAATACATCACTCACTCACCCTATGCGCTCTTGTAAGCTCTACCCACCCACACTCTTTGTCCCCACTCCCTCTTATTCGTTTTCTTGTATGTTGAGTCTCCACCTGACCAGATTACAGGTAAGGTCACTACCATTATTTCACCGCAGGGAAAGATTACTGAGAAAATATTTCCTTAGTATCTCTCCATTAATTAGTTAAAAAACATTTTATTGGGAAACAAAAAATGGTGAATTGAAGACGGTGAACTAACTGGACATCACTCTTTTATCTCTCTTCCCAGTTCCATTCCAATTATTCCTACTCTTGTATTATGTGGGTATCCATGTAGATCTTCTACAGCAGTGATTCTCAGTCGGGGTCCACATAAGATTTTGTTATTAAAGTTTTTGTGCAATAAATTGGCTTCACTTCTACAATGAGCAAAATGTTTTGACAACTTTTTTTATACAATTCCTAAATAATATTAAATTATAAGAATATAGTAGGATTTATTTTTTTATGTATATTGAATGTTTATGGAGGTCCAATTGAGTAAAATAAGAACTGTAGGGACCCATAGGTTAAAAAAAGGGTTGAGAATCACTACTCTACAGCCATAAAAATCCTGTTCTAGACCTGTCTTTCATACTTCTGATCATCCAGCATAAAGCCACTTCTCTCTCTCCAGTAACCCTGCTCAGTTGGGAACCTCACTAGTGCTGGTGGCATGAGAAAGAACCACCCAGTACACCCTGGAAAGTGGTTGCCTTTAGGAAAGGCATCCAGCTGTAGAAACCATGTCAAAGCAGACATGGGAACACAATGTGGTTCTTGGAGCTATTGGGTCCTCTCAAATTATCCAATCCGTTCCAGCATGGGAGATGGATGTCAAAAGGTGATGGTGATGATACTGAAAATTACAGTATCATTTTTATATCTTTTTTTTCCCCATTCAATGGAGATTTGACTGCTATTTCTAGCAAGTGGTTGGCTCATAATAAGTAGCAGTAATATATTTAGCTTATAGATTAACTAACAGTGAGGTCTGCTCTTTCCCATGCTAGAAATAACAGCTCAAACTATCTTAAACAGCCCAAAGTAGTTTTACTAAACCCCTCCAAGCTCTTATTTTTAAAAATTTATTAAAACACATGGCCATCAAGTTTCACGAGAAGCATGGCTACAAAAGGGGTCAAGCCTTGTAAGAGAAAGCACAACCCAGACCAAATATTGCAGCTGCCTCACCTATGACTTTGGTCATGTTTGTGTAGTTGTTGGGGACTTCACCATCACCATCACCATCATTTTTTTAAAAGCAAGTAAGATTTGTTAGATAAATGTAGTCCTAGATGCATTCATCATCATTTAATGTCCATTTACCTTGCTGACATGGGTTGAACAGTTTAACAGGAGCTGGTCAGGCCTGGAGCCATACCATGCTCTGGCATGGTTTCTATGACTGGATGCTGTTCCTAATATCACCTACTTTACAGAGTGGACTGGGTACTTTTTCCTGGCCCCCAGCACCTGTGGCGTCACTAAGTAACTTAAAAAAACAAAGACCCCTAACTGGGAGGTGGGTTTGTGCTGTTCTCAGAGGTTAAAGCATAATAGAGGGATAGCAATTGGTGTCTTGCTGTAGAGGAGATACTTGGCTTATCTCAGTTGGAAAAGAGAAAGTTAGGCAGACAGTGAGAGGGAGAGAGAGAGAGAGAGAGAGAGAGAGCTGATGTGGAGATGTGTTGAGGCATGCCTACAAGATATGGTGGTGGTGAGAGGGGTTTTGTTGGACAAGGAGGGTCTGATGTTTCATAGATGTCTTGTAAAGAACAGGAACATGCAAGTACTACAAGTCAAGAACTCCGCATACCGGAAGCCAGCAAGTGTATGGGGTCATCAGGAGAGAATGCGCGCCGTTTCAGGGCCTACCTCTCGATGGCATCAATGCGCACCAGCCCCC
>NC_069006.1:10497670-10502149 GCF_001194135.2 Octopus bimaculoides | reverse complement strand
CGCGCCGTTTCAGGGCCTACCTCTCGATGGCATCAATGCGCACCAGCCCCCGCCTCTCACTGATATGAGGCCCCGCTTGCTAGATCAACTGGTTATTAAATAAAGCTCAAAGATGTTTCATAAAGGTATGTTGGGAGATGGTTAAAAATGGGGACGGAGGTGACTGTAGCAAGTGATGAGTGGCTGTGGGACACTGTTGTAAATATCACCGTGTCCACAAAAAAGAAGACGTTGCGGTTACAGTTTGAATGTCCTCGATGAAAAGTCTACTTTGATTGAAGATGTTCCAGAGCAGGACTTTTGGTTCAACAACATCTCCAATAAGTGTAGAGAAATTGACTGTAACATAGAATTAACACAGGTGCAGGCATGGCTGTATGGTAAGAAATTTGATTCCCAACCACACGGTTCTGGGTTCAGTCCCACTGAATGGCATCTTGAGCAAGTCTCTTCTGCTATAGCCTCAGGCGCCAACCAAAGCATTGTGAGTGGATTTGGGAGATGGAAACTGAAAGAAGCCCATCATATGTGTGTGTGTCTGTGTTTGGCTCCCATCATGTCTTTACAACTGGTGTTGGTGTGTTTACATCCCTGATTGGCAAAAAAGGCCGATAGAATATATACCAGGCTTTGCACCAAATGTAAGTACTGGGGTCGATTCATTCAACTAAAAATTCAAGGCAGTGCCCCAGCATGACCGCAGACTAATGGCTTACCAAAAGATAAACAACCGAATAGAGAGTTCATGTTGGTTAAGCAGTATGTTTGAGCCTGTCTATGTCATGTAGTGTCACAACGGCTTCGTGTTGGTGCAGGGCTGTCACAGTGTAACGAGTGTGTTACAATGACGGCTGCTATGTTAAGTATAGATGTGGTTGTGTGATTCAGAAGCTCGCTTTGCAACCACATGGCTTTGGATTCTGTCCCTCTGTGCAGCATTTTGGGTAGATGTCTTCTGCTCTAGCCCTGGGTCAACCAATGCCTTGTGAGTGCATTTGCTAGATAGAAACTGTATTGAAGCCTCTCGTGTGTGTGTGTGTGTGTGTGTGTATAAGGAGCACTCTGTCAGTTACAATGACAAGGGTCCCAGCAGATACGATCAACGGAACAGCTTCCTCATGAAATTAATGTACAAGTGGCTGAGCACTCCACAGACACGTGTACCCTTAATGTAGTTCTCAGGGAGATCTGGTGTGACAAGGCTGGTCCTTTGAAGTACCGGTACTACTCATTTTTGCCAGCTGAGTGGACTGGAGCAACGTGAAGCAAAGATCATGAGCCAAATGCCCTAACCACTAAGCTATGCGCCTTCACTATGTATGTATGTGTATATATATGTGTGTGTGTGTGTTTGTCTTCCGTTGCGTGACAACCAGTGTTGGTTTGTTTACGTAATTGTAATGTTGCAGTACAGCAAAAGAAACCGTGAATACCAAACTTAAAACAGAACCAGATGTACTGGAGTCTGTTTATTCAAGTTAAGCGCTGCAAAGCAATGCTCCAGCAAAGCCACAGTCTAATGACTGCAACAAATAAAAGAAAAAGGTATTCTTTTACTTGTTCTGTGATTAGTCTGCGGCCATGCTGGGGCACCACTTTGAAGAATTTTGGTCGAATGACTCGACCCCAGGACTTTATTCTTTTGTAAAGCCTTGTATTTACTCTATCGGTTTCTTTCATCATTTAACATCCACTTTGCCATGCTTGCAGGGATCGGATGGAGTTTATTGAGACACTTTCTATGACTTGATGCACTTCCTGTCACCAACCCTCACCTATTTACAAACATTTTTTTCTTTGCAGAATATTGGGAATGAGTGACTCTGCTTGTATGACAGTTGCGCTTTTACAGCTACTCCACTATGTCAAACTGGCACTTTGTCGGTTACAATGAGGAGGGCTCCAGTTGATCTGATCAAGGGATCAGCCTGCTTGAGAAATTAATGTGCAAGTGGTTGAGTACTTCACAGGCATGTGTCCCCATAACATAGTTCTCAGGGAGATTCAACATACACAGAGTGTAACAAGGCTGGCCTTTTGAATAACAAGTACGATTCATTTTTGCCAGCTGAGTGGACTTGAGCAACGTGAAATAAAGTGTCTTGCTCAAGAAATGATGTGCCACTGAGAATTGAACTCGTGGCCTTATGGTCATGAGTTGAATGCTCCTAACCACTAAGCCATGTGCCTTCTCTATGCCAAAACAAGAAGACACACACATGCATGCATGAAGGGCTTTCAGCTTCTACCAAATCCACTCACAAAACTCTGGTTAATCCCAGGCCATAGTAGATGGTACTTGCTCAAGATGACACACAGTGGGCTTGAACCCAAGACTATGAGGTTGAGAAGCAAACATCTTAGCCACACCTGCACCTTCTGTTGTTATCAACAGTGAGTTGTGATAGTATAATGAGTGTAGTTGTTGGAGATATTTCTTGTCTAATATGTAGTACTTTTCTCTGTGCTGTTGGAGTTTAGAGTCCCTCTCAAATATGCCGTGGTATTGTTATCAAGATTAAAGGTCTAGGCTCAGTAGTTAATGAGTTGAGTTTCATTCTGAAAGTCTCTGAGGCACATCATCAACATCATTTTGCATGTTTTTCTATGCTAGCATGGGTTGGACAGCATTTTACGGCTGGTGACCCGAAGAAGGGTCTCCTACTTCTTACGAAATGCAGTATACTTATTGTGAACCCTAGATATACTGTACATTGTATCTAAAACTGACTGTCGACAGGTGTAAATTGATGCTAGTGGTCCGGGTTTGGGGTAGCACCATTGTATTTTACCATTTTGTGTTGACCATTCACCTCGCTCTATCGATCTGCCACTCTCGTGAACACCTCCTCATTCACCCTATACAATCATCTGGACTGTTTCTCTTATTTTCTTCCATCTTGTTACTTGATCCCTCTGCACCATCATCTCTCTTTTCTTCAACTAGCCTAGCCATCTATGTCCTCCTGCTGTACTTATTGTCAACACCTGTCTCAAAGCCCTCTCCCTCAATACGACACCCTCTCCCACCCTCAGCTGATATGCGGGGGGGGGTTGTCTTGCAAGCTCCTTGATGTCACTAGTTAGTGACTGAGCCATGTAGGAAGCATCCACTACATATCTTGAGTGGTTGGCATTGGGAAGGACATCCAGCTTTAGAAAGCAATAAGATATTGGAGCTTGGCACAATTCTCTGCCTGGTCAGCGCCTGTCAAACTGTCCAACTCATGCCAGCATGGAAAGCGAATTTTAAATCTGTTTTACTTGTTTCAGTCATTTGACTGCAGCCATGCTGGAGCACCGTCTTTACTCGAGCAAATCAACCCCAGGACTTATTCTTTGTAAGCCTAGTACTTATTATATCGGTCTCTTTTTGCCGAACCACTAAGTTACGGGGACGTAAACACACCAGCATCGGTTGTCAAGCGATGTTGGTGGGGGCCGGGGACAAACATATACACTCACATACATATATACGACGAGCTTCTTTCAGTTTCCGTCTACCAAATCCACTCACAAGGCTTTTGGTTGGCCCGAGGCTATAGCAGACGACACTTGCCCAAGGTGCCACGCAGTGGGACTGAGCCCAGAACCATTTGGTTGGTAAGCAAGCTTCTTACCACACAGCCACTCCTGTGACTGATGATGTTTTTGTTTTTTTTCCGAATTGTTTCAGTACATCCTTCCATATATCAGGTAGCGTTTTGAATAGTATCAGCATATTCTTGCACATATGAAGTTGTATTTTCGTAGTGGTTTCAATGTAGCCTATTTGGAATACATGGAGACGCAATGGCCCAGTAGTTAGGGCAGCGGACTCGCGGTCATAGGATCGCGGTTTCGACGGCAGGGGTTGGTGCCGAACCCTGCTGTACTCTTCCACCACAACTTTCTCTCACTCTTACTTCCTGTTTCTGTTGTACCTGTATTTCAAAGGGTCACACTGTGTCATGCTGAATATCCCCGAGAACTACGTTAAGGGTACACGTGTCTGTGGAGTGCTCAGACACTTGCACGTTAATTTCACGAGCAGGCTGTTCCGTTGATCGGATCAACTGGAACCCTCGACGTCGTAAGCGACGGTGTGCCAACAACAACAATTTGGAATACTGGCTGTATATCCTTCCATACATCAAACTGTTTGGAGTGTAGCAATTTTTCTTTCCATGCCTGGTTGTCGCTCCCCAGCAGCATGAAACCTGTTTTTCTCTATACCAGGGGCTCTCAATTGGGGTTCATGGTAATTTTTCGGGGGGGCGGGGATTGTGCTTCAGACCAGTAAAGTTTCATGTGCAATGAATTGATTATAGCTCCACAATACACGAAGTATTTCAACAGTTTTTATATAATTCTTAATATTTTAAACATCGACGGGCTAGAAGGGTCTACCAGGGTAAAATGGGAATCAAAAGGGTCTATAAAAGATGGTTGAGAACCCCTGCTCTAGACCCTTCTCTCATACTCTAAGCCAGTGTTTCT
>NC_069006.1:10493810-10496229 GCF_001194135.2 Octopus bimaculoides | reverse complement strand
GTCTTGTGTTTATCTGTATCTTCGTCTATTTCCTTGTCTTTTTTATATACCACGACCTGTCTGTACATTGTGTATTCATCTTCATGTTTCCTTGTCTGTCTGCTTCACATACTCCTACGTGTGTGTACGTATATGTGTATATACGTATATATATATTGCTTGTATGTGTATGTATATATATATATATATATATGCGCGTCTTTATCTGTATGTAAATATGTATATTTATATACATATCTGTACATATATGAATTCATTTAGGTGATCTTTAATATATAAGCAATATATATCTATTTTATGCTCTATGTAAATAGATTTGTATCTGTTTCTTTTTATATATTATGCTTATCTGCATCACTACCTCTCATCACACACACACACACTGGCATAGATACATGTGTTGCTCTGATGTGTCCAATTAGAACAGGGGAATCCTATACTTCAAGTTTTTTTTTTAATATTATTATTATAAACTCACACCGGGTGACTAACAAGAGAATATGAATTTGTATAGCTTTCGCTCGAGAGTGAGACATAAGTTACCGGCTGAATAAGGAGAGAGCGATAGCTTAGACGATAACGAGTGTGAGACACTTGGTAGACTGAAGAGGTGAGACGACGTGGGAGAGGTATTGGTTATATGATAGAGGAGAGGTCAGAGGGTAAGTCGGGTGAATAGTATGGTATAGTGAATGAGTATAAGATTGCTTAGAAGGGAGAGAGGGGGGAGTGCTTGTTAGGTAGAAGAGAAGGAGAGAGTTAATTTTTGTTAGACAGACGTAGAGTGTTAGGAAGGGGGAGGAGAAAAGTAATAGATTCAAAGAGAGAGAGAGGAAGAGACAGATATAGGTGACGAGAGAGAGGAAGAGATGTATGTTATTACAGAGGGGAAGGAAAGGGAGAACAGAAAGATAGGTAAAAAGTGGAGAGAGAGCTGAAGGGGAGTGAATGATTGATGAAGCTAAGAGCTAGGACGATGGTGGGGCGTTTAGATGAAGAGGCAGGCTGCTGTCGTGGTACTTTTCTCCCGCCACAAAAATCTTTTAACAAAGCTTTCTTGGTCTCGTCTTGGACAGGCATGTATATGTATGGATACAGACAGACATACGTATAAACTCGCTCTCTTGTCGGTGTGTATAACACTTATTCCAAATTCGTTGTTTTTCTTTTTGTGTGTGTGTGTGTGTGTTTTGATGTTAGATATGTATTAGTGTGTATATATTTAAGAAGTTCGTTATATATCTATATATATATTTATAAGAGTTTAACGTATATGTTTGTATGTTACTCGGGACACACGGACATCCAGCAATATATATTTTAATTTACTCGGGTACCTGTATTTTTTTCTCTGTGTGTGCATATATATATATATATATATATATATATATATATATTGTGTGTTTGTGTGTATAGTGTACACACATAATATACACACACGCCTCGGCTTTGTTGAAGTGTGTATACATTTTCAATGATTCATACATCCTGCCTTTATCCATACACTTTGTGTATGTATGCGTACACAATTATTTATATATATATAACTTTACTAGAAATTTATATATTCTGTCTGTCTCTATTATGCATACGGTTTGGGTATATATATATATATATATATATATATAACATTATTCTAATTATTTTAAGGCTTCTTGAATCTTTATTGTAAATCGAAACAGGAGGAAAATGAGAGAAGAGACATCGTATTGGCAGGTTTTAATTTACTTCTCAGTTTGTTA
Organism: Octopus bimaculoides; assembly: GCF_001194135.2. Taxonomy (NCBI): domain Eukaryota; kingdom Metazoa; phylum Mollusca; class Cephalopoda; order Octopoda; family Octopodidae; genus Octopus; species Octopus bimaculoides. The sequence continues at coordinate 10,494,487 of NC_069006.1, read as the reverse complement.
GACATGGGACACAGGCGTTACTCAGAGAAAGGGTCCTGGACTAAGAATTCAATCCCTGTAAGAACTCACAGACACAAAGATATCTCTTTCTCCCTCTGCACGTTTGAGTTGGTGATATCTTTTATTGCGGCCATGCTGGGGTATTATCGCTTTGAAGGGCTTAGTCGGACGAATCGAACATCAGTATTTTTTTTTTCTTTTTCAAGTCTAGTACCTATTTTATCGATATCTTTTGCCAAGCCACTAAGTCAGGGAGACGTAAACAAACCAACACCGGTTGTCAAGCGGTGGGTGGACAAGCACACTAAGACACATGTGTGCGCGTGTAAACACACACACACACACACACACACACACACATATATATATACATATATATATATGGCATATGTATAATGTATTTGTGTGTGCATTTATGCTGTTTGTATATGTATTTATGTTTTATGTATTGTTTGTATATCATCACAGATTTGGTTCTATACATGTACGTGCTTCTATTATCGTCATCGTCATTTAACGTTTTCTATGCTGGCATGGGTTAGACGCTTTGCCCGCAGCTGATAACCCGGAGAACTGCATCAGACTCCAGTCGTCTGTTTTCCTTTGGTTTCTTCTATGGCTGGATTCCCTTCCTAATTGTGTCACCGATACGGCTACCTTTTATGTGCCATATATAT